>NC_088422.1:11754273-11779273 GCF_034236695.1 Oncorhynchus nerka | reverse complement strand
CTGGCCTGTTCCATAGCAGCCTGGTGCTGAGCAGCGAACAGGGTCAGAGGATACAGTCATGCTGGCCTGTTCCATAGCAGCCTGGTGCTGAGCAGGAAACAGGGTCAGAGGATACAGTCATGCTGGTCTGTTCCATAGCAGCCTGGTGCTGAGCAGCGAACAGGGTCAGAGGATACAGTCATGCTGGCCTGTTCCATAGCAGCCTGGTGCTGAGCAGGAAACAGGGTCAGAGGATACAGTCGGCTGGCCTGTTCCATAGCAGCCTGGTGCTGAGCAGCGAACAGGGTCAGAGGATACAGTCATGCTGGCCTGTTCCATAGCAGCCTGGTGCTGAGCAGGAAACAGGGTCAGAGGATACAGTCATGCTGGCCTGTTCCATAGCAGCCTGGTGCTGAGCAGGAAACAGGGTCAGAGGATACAGTCATGCTGGCCTGTTCCATAGCAGCCTGGTGCTGAGCAGCGAACAGGGTCAGAGGATACAGTCAGGCTGGCCTGTTCCATAGCAGCCTGGTGCTGAGCAGCGAACAGGGTCAGAGGATACAGTCATGCTGGCCTGTTCCATAGCAGCATGATGCTGAGCAGGAAACAGGGTCAGAGGATACAGTCAGGCTGGCCGGTTCCATAGCAGCCTGGTGCTGAGCAGGAAACAGGGTCAGAGGATACAGTCATGCTGGCCTGTTCCATAGCAGCCTGGTGCTGAGCAGCGAACAGGGTCAGAGGATACAGTCATGCTGGCCTGTTACATAGCAGCCTAGTCCTTAGCAGGAAACAGGGTCAGAGGATACAGTCATGCTGGCCTCTGCTCCTCTCTAATTTCCCCCATTTGAAAGAAAAGAAAACCACAGATAAGAAAAACCCGCCTGGCTGGGACGTCAATAGCTATTTGAGTGGGGAGGGAAAGCTGATCTCGTTCCTGCTCTCCTTCACTGTCTCTCCCTCTCTCTCTCTCTCTCTCTCTCTCTCTCTCTCTCTCTCTCTCTCTCTCCCTCTCTCTCTCTCTCTCTCTCTCTCTCTCTCTCTCTCTTTCTCTATCTCTCCCTCTCTCTCTCCCCTCTCTCTCTCTCTCTCCCCTCTCTCTCCCCTCTCTCTCTCTCTCTCTCTCCCTCTCTCTCTCTCCCTCTCTCTTTCTTTCTCTCTCTCTCTCTCTCTCTCTCTCTCTCTCTCTCTCTCTCTCTCTCTCTCTCCTTTCCTCAACATGGGACAGGAGTAGATACATTGAAGACCAGGGAGAGAGGAGAGGAGGAGGAGAAGAAGAGAGGAGCATGTTATCTGTACCCCACTGCCTGGCACCAGTGGGGGAAATCATTACTTTGGAGTTTTATCAGGGACAGAAAGAGTCTCCTTACTAAGGAGGAGGAGGAGGAGAAGGGCGAGAGGAAGGGGGAGAGCTAGCAGGCCAGCCAGGGTCTGGATCATTAGCCCACTTCAAATGGATTTCCTCTGTAACCAATCGCCTGCGAGAGAGAGAGCAGGATCCATTAGAAATGTCCCATCCTACACTCTTCAGGTTTCCTTTCTGGAAGCTTTTACTACGGAGTCAGATTTCTGCCAAAATGTTGAACGCACATTAAGTCGGAGTCATAACTAACGTTACTTTGGAGTCGTAAATATGTCAAGGTGTAAAATATAATTGCAAAGGTAAAAACCAACATTGTCAACATAATAATTATTTTATGCCTAGACTTATATACGATTCTAACATTGCGTGCTTCCAACCTTCTGGAAGGTATCTGACTCCAGAAGGAATTGCATACAACCCTCCACTCCACATAGCCTGAATTCCTGCGTCCAAGATGGCACCCTATTCCCTATGTAGTGCACTACTATCACCTAGGGCCCATAGCGCATCACTTTGTGACCCAATATGGGGCCTTGGGTGCTGCTTTATGACTGGTCATTCTTATAAAACTGTGAGCTATGTTTAATAGTATTGCTTTCCTGTTAATTCCTCATTTTGGCTGTATCTTTGATTCAGGGCACTAATGTCCTCACATTGGAGTGATCGATATTGTACAGCACTGTCTTTTACCAGCTCTGTGGCTACGGCCTGCAATTAAGGACAGGGGTCCCTAGGGTTGAATGGTAATAATGTATCCATAAGGAGAGTGTGGTCTCTGAGTTACAGTAGCACCATTAGCAAGATATTAGAGGGCATTAGAATGCCCGTAACACTGCCCTGTGGTGACGACCACGGGCCGCATCCCAAATGGCTCCCTATTCTCTTTATAGTGCACTACTTCTGACTAGGGCTCATGAGGAATAGGGAACGCTTTATAGGGAATAGGGTTCCGTTTGGGATTGAAATGGGCTAATCGGCTGTGATGATTTGTGCCTCATGCTATTCCTTTATTACCATCACACTCCCATCGATTTTTCCGTCTCCTGTCCTTCGTCTCTCGTTCCCTCTCGTTCCCTCTCATTCCCTCTCTCCTTCTCTTTCTCCCTCGCTAGGGAACCGAGTTCTATTGTCGTGTGAATCGCAAGCTTCAATTATTTATGGCCATGATGGTTCATAAATGAGGTCAATTACTTTCCGTGTCAGTGCACAACGTTGTTCCTGATGGTGTGTGTGTGTGTGTGTGTGTGTGTGTGTGTGTGTGTGTGTGCGTGCGTGCGTGCGTGCGTGCGTGTGTGTGTGTGTGCATGCATATGTGTGTGTGTGTGTGTGTGTGTGTGTGTGTGTGTGTGTGTGTGTGTGTGTGTGTGTGTGTGTGTGTGTGTGTGTGCATGCATATGTGTGTGTGTGTGTGTGTGTGTGTGTGTGTGTGTGTGTGTGTGTGTGTGTGTGTGTGTGTGTGTGTGTGTGTGTGTGTGTGTGTGTGTGTGTGTGTGTGTGTGTGTGTGTGTGTGTGTGTGTGTGTGTGTGTGTGCATATGTGTGTGTGTGTGTCCGTAGAGCATGCAAGTCAAGGTGTGGGCAGGCTCATCGAGGCTCTGCTCCCCGTGGACTTCCTCACTTGTCCCATAATGCCGCGGTTCACCGGAGGAGGCGGCACCGGAGTTTGGAACCAGGAAGGACTATGACGATCAATCACATTCAGAGTGGCAGACTGATGTCCTCCTTTCATCCCTCCCTCACTCCCTTTCTCTCTCTCCTTCCTTCCTTCCTTCCTTCCTTCTTTCCTTCCTCCATATCTCCATACCTCTCCTCCAACCCTGCAATCCGTCATAGTCCAGTACCCACCATCAATCCAGTTCCCTCTGTTACCATCAACCCCTGGTTCCTCTGGTTCCTCTCATTCTCTGTTACACCCCCTGGTTCTCTCTGTTACTCCACCCCTGGTTCCTCTCATTCTCTGTTACTCCACCCCTGGTTCCTCTCACATTCTCTGTTACTCCACCCCTGGTTCCTCACATTCTCTGTTACTCCACCCCTGGTTCCTCTCATTCTCTGTTACTCCACCCCTGGTTCCTCTGTTACTCCACCCCTGGTTCCTCACATTCTCTGTTACTCCACCCCCTGGTTCCTCTCATTCTCTGTTACTCCACCCCTGGTTCCTCTTCTCTGTTACTCCATCCCCTGGCTCCTCTCATTCTCTGTTACTCCACCCCTGGCTCCTCTCATTCTCTGTTACTCCACCCCTGGTTCCTCTCATTCTCTGTTACTCCACCCCCTGGTTCCTCTCATTCTCTGTTACTCCACCCCCTGGCTCCTCTCATTCTCTGTTACTCCACCCCCTGGCTCCTCTCATTCTCTGTTACTCCACCCCCTGGCTTCGCTCACTCTCTGTTACTCCACCCCTGGTTCCTCTCATTCTCTGTTACTACACCCCTGGTTCCTCTCATTCTCTGTTACTCCACCCCTGGCTCCTCACATTCTCTGTTACTCCACCCCTGGCTCCTCTCATTCTCTGTTACTCCACCCCTGGTTCCTCTCATTCTCTGTTACTCCACCCCTGGTTCCTCTCATTCTCTGTTACTCCATCCCCTGGCTCCTCTCATTCTCTGTTACTCCACCCCTGGCTCCTCTCATTCTCTGTTACTCCACCCCTGGTTCCTCTCATTCTCTGTTACTCCACCCCCTGGTTCTCATTCTCTGTTACTCCACCCCCTGGTTCCTCATTCTCTGTTACTCCATCCCCTGGCTCCTCTCATTCTCTGTTACTCCACCCCTGGCTCCTCTCATTCTCTGTTACTCCACCCCTGGTTCCTCTCATTCTCTGTTACTCCACCCCTGGTTCCTCTCATTCTCTGTTACTCCACCCCTGGCTCCTCTCATTCTCTGTTACTCCACCCCTGGTTCCTCTTCCTCTCTGTTACTCCACCCCCTGGTTCCTCTCATTCTCTGTTACTCCACCCCTGGCTCCTCACATTCTCTGTTACTCCACCCCCTGGCTCCTCTCATTCTCTGTTACTCCACCCCTGGTTCCTCTCATTCTCTGTTACTCCACCCCCTGGTTCCTCTCATTCTCTGTTACTCCATCCCCTGGCTCCTCTCATTCTCTGTTACTCCACCCCCTGGCTCCTCTCATTCTCTGTTACTCCACCCCCTGGTTCCTCTCATTCTCTGTTACTCCATCCCCTGGTTCCTCTCATTCTCTGTTACTCCATCCCCTGGCTCCTCTCATTCTCTGTTACTCCACCCCCTGGTTCCTCTCATTCTCTGTTACTCCACCCCCTGGTTCCTCTCGTTCTCTGTTACTCCACCCCCTGGCTCCTCTCATTTTCTTTACTCCACCCCTGGTAGCATACACATTCTCTGTTACTCCACCCCTGGTTCCTCTCATTCTCTGTTACTCCACCCCTGGTTCCTCTCATTCTCTGTTACTCCACCCCTGGTTCCTCTCATTCTCTGTTACTCCACCCCTGGTTCCTCTCATTCTCTGTTACTCCACCCCTGGTTCCTCTCATTCTCTGTTACTCCACCCCTGGCTCCTCTCATTCTCTGTTACTCCACCCCCTGGCTTCTCTCATTCTCTGTTACTCCACCCCTGGTTCCTCTCATTCTCTGTTACTCCACCCCTGGTTCCTCTCATTCTCTGTTACTCCACCCCTGGTTCCTCTCATTCTCTGTTACTCCACCCCTGGTTCCTCTCATTCTCTGTTACTCCACCCCCTGGCTCCTCTCATTATCTGTTACTCCACCCCCTGGCTCCTCTCATTCTCTGTTACTCCACCCCTGGTTCCTCTCATTCTCTGTTACTCCACCCCTGGTTCCTCTCATTCTCTGTTTCTCCACCCCCTGGTTCCTCTCATTCTCTGTTACTCCACCCCTGGCTCCTCTCATTCTCTGTTACTCCACCCCCTGGTTCCTCTCATTCTCTCTTACTCCACCCCCTGGTTCCTCTCATTCTCTGTTACTCCATCCCCTGGCTCCTCTCATTCTCTGTTACTCCACCCCCTGGTTCCTCTCCTTCTCTGTTACTCCACCCCCTGGCTCCTCTCATTCTCTGTTACTCCACCCCCTGGTAGCATACACATACAGTATTTTGCAGATGTTATTGCGGGTGTAGTGAAATGCCTTGCGAGGGTTAACACGCTTAAATGTCTTACTCATGTCGACCACGGAGAATGAGAGCCCACAGTCCTCGGGAGCTGTCCATGTCGGTAACACTGTGTTCCCCTCGAAGTGTGCGAAGAAGGTGTTTAGCTTGTCCGAGAGGAAGACGTTGGTGTCTGCGATGTGGCTGGTTTTCCCTTTATAATCCGTGATTGTCTATAGATCCTGCCACGTACGTCTCGTGTCTGAGCCGTTGAACTGGAACTCAACTTTGTCCCTATAGTGACGTTTTTCCTGTTTGATTGCCTTACAACGCGATTAACTACACTGTTTGTATTCCACCCGTATTCCCAGTCTTCTTGCCATGGATAAATGCGCACACTTTTAGTTTTGCACGAATGCTGCAATCTAACCACGGTTTTTGGTTTGGGTTTGGTTTTAATAGTCACAGTGGGAACAACATCCCCTATCCACTTCCTGATGAACTCAGTCACCATGTCAGTGTATATGTCAATGTTATTCCCAGAGTCAACCCGGAACATATCCCAGTCCGTGTTATCAAAACAGTCTTGCAGCATGGATTCCGATTGATCAGACCAGCGTGGAACGGTCCTTACCACGGTTACTTCCTGTTTGAGTTTCTGACTTCATTCTCTGTTACTCTTGGTGTGGACTTGAATAGGCATGCACCTATCTGTTTCTGCTGACTGAGCATCTCTCTTTGTCTCTCCTTCTGTCTCTCTCTGTCTCTCTATGTCTCTCTCTCTGTCTCTCTCTCTCTCTGTCTGTATCTCTCTGTCTGTTTCTCTGTCTGTCTGTCTCTCTCAATTCAATTCAAGGGGCTTTATTGGCATGGGAAACATGTGTTAACATTGCCAAAGCAAGTGAGGTAGACAATATACAAAAGTGAAATAAACAAAAATTAACAGTAAACATTACACATACAGAAGTTTCAAAACAATAAAGACATTACAAATGTCCTATTATATATATATATATGTGTATATATATATATATACATACAGTGTTGTAACAATGTACAAATGGTTAAAGTCTGTCTCTCTCTCTCTGTCTCTCTCTCTCTCTCTCTCTCTCTCTCTCTCTCTCTCTCTCTCTCTCTCTCTCTCTCTCTCTCTCTCTCTGCTGTAGCTGACTGTGACTGCTGAGGAGGAGATTCACAGTATCTATGTCTTCTCTCTCTCTCTCCTTTGTGTGTCCTCTCTTTGTGTCTGTGTGAGGTTCTTATAAAAACAATAGTGCCAAAAGGCTCTTAAGTTCTCTCTGTTCCCTCAAGGCCCCTTTTGACCCGCTGGTGATCGTATTCAAAACATCCTTTGAGTTCGTTTACCATAGTTTCTCTCTCTGTATTCTCCAAAGAGACCTCCAGCCTTTCATTTGAAAGGGAGAGACTTCAGTTATGTCTGAGCTGCCTGCTCTTCTTATTTATTCATGCACACGCTGTGCAAGTGCGTAAAGAAGTGGTTGATTAGCGAGAGAAGTGGTTCAATTGTCTTTTTTGCCCATTCAAAAACGATGACTGAATTGACTGAATTCCCATGCAGTTAGAATATGCGCAAAACCTTGATAGTTATAGATATCATCTTGAAAGCTGTGGCAAATCTATGGGGCCCTCCTCAAGTTTGTGTTTTCAGACTTAGTTTGATGTCGAGGATGTCTGTACCTGTAATGTAAAGCTCCAGTGGTTCCTGTTGGTGCTTTCAATGTTCAGAATTCAGACGTTCCCATTTGGAGATGCCAGTCAACAATTTTGTTCTCCTGGCGTGTGTGTGCGTGTGCGTGTGCGTGTGCGAGCAGTAGAAGCACAGAAAGCCCAAACTCAGAGTGGCACGACTCCATTCCCTAATAAATGACTTCCTGTGGAGAATACAACACATTTTAGTTTTATCAGCACCATGGATTATCTCTGGGCCCGTTGTGTGTACTGGCTTTGACTGTCATGACTTCTAGGACTGTCTCTCTCTGCTCCTATTGTTCTATCTTTCTCTGCTCCTCTTGTTCTATCTGTCTCTGCTCCTCTTGTTCTGTCTCTCTCTGCCCCTCTTGTTCTATCTGTCTCTGCTCCTCTTGTTCTGTCTCTCTCTGCTCCCCTTGTTCTGTCTGTCTACTGTCTCTCTCTGCTCCTCTTGTTCTGTCTGTCTACTGTCTCTCTCTGCTCCTCTTGTTCTGTCTGTCTACTGTCTCTCTCTGTTCCTTGTGTTCTGTCTGTCTACTGTCTCTCTGCTCCTCTTGTTCTGTCTGTCTACTGTCTCTTGTTCTGTCTGTCTACTGTCTCTCTCTGCTCCTCTTGTTCTGTCTCTCTCTGCTCCTCTTGTTTTGTCTGTCTACTGTCTCTCTGCTCCTCTTGTTCTGTCTCTCTCTGCTCCTCTTGTTCTGTCTGTCTACTGTCTCTCTGCTCCTCTTGTTCTGTCTCTCTCTGCTCCTCTTGTTCTCTCTGTCTACTGTCTCTCTATGTTCCTCTTGTTCTGTCTGTCTACTGTCTCTTGTTCTGTCTGTCTACTGTCTCTCTGTTCCTCTTGTTCTGTCTGTCTACTGTCTCCCTGTTCCTCTTGTTCTGTCTGTCTACTGTCTCTCTGTTCCTCTTGTTCTGTCTGTCTACTGTCTCTCTGTTCCCCTTGTTCTGTCTGTCTACTGTCTCTCTGTACCTCTTGTTCTGTCTGTCTACTGTCTCTCTGTTCCCCTTGTTCTGTCTGTCTACTGTCTCTCTCTGCCCCTCTTGTTATGTCTCTCTCTGCTCCTCTTGTTATGTCTCTCTCTGCTCCTCTTGTTCTATCTCTCTCTGCTCCTCTTGTTCTGTCTCTCTCTGCTCCTCTTGTACTGTCTCTCTCTGCTCCCCTTGTTCTGTCTGTCTACTGTCTCTCTGTTCCTCTTGTTCTGTCTGTCTACTGTCTCTCTGTTCCCCTTGTTCTGTCTGTCTACTGTCTCTTGTTCTGTCTGTCTACTGTCTCTCTGCTCCCCTTGTTCTGTCTGTCTACTGTCTCTCTGTTCCCCTTGTTCTGTCTGTCTACTGTCTCTCTCTGCTCCTCTTGTTATGTCTCTCTCTGCCCCTCTTGTTCTGTCTCTCTCTGCTCCTCTTGTTATGTCTCTCTCTGCTCCTCTTGTTATGTCTCTCTCTGCCCCTCTTGTTCTGTCTCTCTCTGCTCCTCTTGTTATGTCTCTCTCTGTTCCCCTTGTTCTGTCTGTCTACTGTCTCTCTCTGCTCCTCTTGTTCTGTCTCTCTCTGCTCCTCTTGTTATGTCTCTCTCTGCCCCTCTTGTTATGTCTCTCTCTGCCCCTCTTGTTATGTCTCTCTCTGCCCCTCTTGTTCTGTCTCTCTCTGCCCCTCTTGTTATGTCTCTCTCTGCCCCTCTTGTTATGTCTCTCTCTGCCCCTCTTGTTCTGTCTCTCTCTGCCCCTCTTGTTATGTCTCTCTCTGCCCCTCTTGTTATGTCTCTCTCTGCCCCTCTTGTTCTGTCTCTCTCTGCCCCTCTTGTTCTGTCTCTCTCTGCTCCTCTTGTTCTGTCTCTCTCTGCTCCTCTTGTTATGTCTCTCTCTGCCCCTCTTGTTCTGTCTCTCTCTGCCCCTCTTGTTCTGTCTCTCTCTGCCCCTCTTGTTCTGTCTCTCTCTGCCCCTCTTGTTATGTCTCTCTCTGCCCCTCTTGTTATGTCTCTCTCTGCCCCTCTTGTTCTGTCTCTCTCTGCCCCTCTTGTTATGTCTCTTGTTATGTCTCTCTCTGCCCCTCTTGTTCTGTCTCTCTCTTGTTCTGTCTCTCTCTGCCCCTCTTGTTATGTCTCTCTCTGCCCCTCTTGTTCTGTCTCTCTCTGCCCCTCTTGTTATGTCTCTCTCTGCCCCTCTTGTTATGTCTCTCTCTGCGCCTCTTGTTCTGTCTCTCTCTGCCCCTCTTGTTCTGTCTCTCTCTGCTCCTCTTGTTCTGTCTCTCTCTGCTCCTCTTGTTCTGTCTCTCTCTGTCCCTCTTGTTCTGTCTCTCTCTGCTCCTCTTGTTATGTCTCTCTCTGCCCCTCTTGTTATGTCTCTCTCTGCTCCTCTTGTTCTGTCTGTCTACTGTCTCTCTGCTCCTCTTGTTCTGTCTCTCTACTGTCTCTTGTTCTGTCTGTCTACTGTCTCTCTGCTCCTCTTGTTCTGTCTCTCTACTGTCTCTTGTTCTGTCTCTCTCTGCCCCTCTTGTTCTGTCTCTCTCTGCTCCTCTTGTTCTGTCTCTCTCTGTTCCCCTTGTTCTGTCTGTCTACTGTCTCTCTCTGCTCCTCTTGTTCTGTCTCTCTCTGCCCCTCTTGTTATGTCTCTCTCTGCTCCTCTTGTTCTGTCTCTCTCTGCCCCTCTTGTTCTGTCTCTCTCTGCTCCTCTTGTTCTGTCTCTCTCTGCCCCTCTTGTTCTGTCTGTCTACTGTCTCTCTGCTCCTCTTGTTCTGTCTCTCTCTGTTCCTCTTGTTCTGTCTGTCTACTGTCTCTCTCTGCTCCTCTTGTACTGTCTCTCTCTGCTCCCCTTGTTCTGTCTGTCTACTGTCTCTCTGCCCCTCTTGTTCTGTCTCTCTCTGCTCCTCTTGTTCTGTCTCTCTCTGCTCCTCTTGTACTGTCTCTCTCTGCTCCCCTTGTTCTGTCTGTCTACTGTCTCTCTGTTCCTCTTGTTCTGTCTGTCTACTGTCTCTCTCTGCCCCTCTTGTTCTGTCTCTCTCTGCCCCTCTTGTTCTGTCTCTCTCTGCTCCTCTTGTTCTGTCTCTCTCTGCCCCTCTTGTTATGTCTCTCTCTGCTCCTCTTGTTCTGTCTCTCTCTGCTCCTCTTGTTCTGTCTCTCTCTGCCCCTCTTGTTATGTCTCTCTCTGCTCCTCTTGTTCTGTCTCTCTCTGTTCCTCTTGTTCTGTCTGTCTACTGTCTCTCTCTGTACCAGGACATTATTTATCTCTATTATTTTCCTCTCTTCCTGCCCTGTCTCTCTCTCCCAATCTTTTCTTTCTCTTCTCTTTTGCTCTCTCTCCTTGTTACTTTATTTCACACACACACACACACACACACACACACACACACACACACACACACACACACACACACACACACACACAGTGTTACAGCACTGTTACTCTACAGTAGGATCTCTGTGTTACAGCACTCTTACTCTCCAGTAGGATCTCTGTGTTACAGCACTGTTTCTCTACAGTAGGATCTCTGTGTTACAGCACTGTTTCTCTACAGTAGGATCTCTGTGTTACAGCACTGTTTCTCTACAGTAGGATCTCTGTGTTACAGCACTGTTTCTCTACAGTAGGATCTTTGTGTTACAGCACTTTTTCTCTACAGTAGGATATCTGTGTTACAGCACTGTTTCTCTACAGTAGGATATCTGTGTTACAGCACTGTTTCTCTACAGTAGGATATCTGTGTTACAGCACTGTTTCTCTACAGTAGGATCTCTGTTTTACAGCACTGTTACTCTAGAGTAGGATCTCTGTGTTACAGCAGTCTTCCTCCTGGCTCTTCCACCTTGACGGCTGTAGTTTGAATTTTGCATGAGCACTAAGCTGGAGCTCCGACTCCCTACCGAGGAGCCTGCCCGATTGTTATAAAGAGTCTGTGTAAATCTCCTGAACCTGAAATAAACAGCCAAGTGATTTCCTCTCACTCCCTCCCTCCACATCCCTATCCCTCCCTCCAACTCCCTCTCTCTTCCTCCCTCCACCTCCCTCTCTCTCCCTCCCTCCACCTCCCTCTCTCTTCCTCCCTCCACCTCCCTCTCTCTCCCTCCCTCCACCTCCTCTCTCTCCCTCCCTCCACCTCCCTCCTCTCCACCCTCCACCCATCCTTCCACCTCTCCCTCCCTCCCTCCCTCCCTCCCTCCCTCCCTCCCTCCACCTCCCTCCCTCTCTTTCCCTCTCTCTACCTCCCTCTCTCTACCTCCCTCTCTCTTCCTCCCTCTCTCTTCCTCCCTCTCTTTCCCTTCACCCCTCCCTCCCTCCCTCCCTCCCTCCCTCCACCTCCCTCTCTTTCCCTCCCTCTACCTCCCTCTCTCTACCTCCCTCTCTCTTCCTCCCTCTCTCTTCCTCCCTCTCTTTCCCTTCACCCCTCCCTCCCTCCCTCCTTCGCCCCCCTGCATCTGCTACTTAAAGCCCTGGTAATTCAGTGCAGTGGTTTCAGAAGATATACATGGGAAAGAGGAAGAGGAGTGGTAGCAAGGAAAGAGAAAGAACATTCTTTGTGTTTAACACTGTACTGTATTTACAGGTTTGGGTGGTCCACATGGTCTAACTATGGACATTGGCTCTTACCGCTGTTGAAGTTAAAATCAGGCTTGACATGTGTAACCAAATCGGTCCCAAAGTCTCGTAATGATTTTACTGCATATTTGCAGTGCCATTCCAACAATACTATCAATGCACTGACAATGTAATCTCAATGTGTAATGTAATATAATGCCCATGTAATCTCAATGTGTAATGTAATATATTGGACATGTAATTTCAATGTGTAATGTAATATAATGGTCATGTATTCTCAATGTGTAATGTAATATATTGGCCATGTAATCTCAATGTGTAATGTAATATAATGGTAATGTATTCTCAATGTGTAATGTAATATATTGGCCATGTAATCTCAATGTGTAATGTAATATATTGGCCATGTATTCTCAATGAAGTGTATCTAAGTGCTGTATGGCCAGAGTATGCAAACAGATTTAGTGTATGTTCACTGAATATCCCTCTCAGAGAGTGTACTGTGGGTGTTGACGCCATTATCTCCCTCCCCTGTGCAGGACTGGTGGTGCGTGAGGCCAGCATCGAGATCTTTCGGCAGCAGGTAGATGAACTGTTTGGGCCAGAGGACTTCTGGTGTCAGTGTGTGGCCTGGAGCTCTGCAGGAACCACCAAGAGTCGTAAAGCCCACGTACGCATCGCATGTGAGTCGCACACACACACACACACACACACACACACACACACACACACACACACACACACACACACACACACACACACACACACACACACACACACACACACACACACACGTCAGCACATTCCCCCCTGCTGAGTCTCAGCAGTGCCCTATCACACACTGAGAGGTTTCACTGAAGGACGTAGTTTATAAGGGGGAATGGCTTGTAGAAGACGAAGCTTAAGTTTCAATGACCAGGCCAGTCTCTGAATCTCTGAATCGGAATCTGATGTACTGATTGTACAGTCCCCTCTCTGATTGGCCAGTAATAATACTGATTGTACAGTCCCCTCTCTGATTGGCCAGTAATAACACTGATTGTACAGTCCCCTCTCTGATTGGCCAGTAATAATACTGATCATACAGTCCCCTCTCTGATTGGCCAGTAATAATACTGATTGTACAGTGCCCTCTCTGATTGGCCAGTAATAATACTGATTGTACAGTCCCCTCTCTGATTAGCCAGTAATAATACTGATTGTACAGTCCACTCTCTGATTGGCCAGTAATAATACTGATTGTACAGTGCCCTCTCTGATTGGCCAGTAATAATACTGATTGTACAGTGCCCTCTCTGATTGGCCAGTAATAATACTGATTGTACAGTCCACTCTCTGATTGGCCAGTAATAATACTGATTGTACAGTCCCCTCTCTGATTGGCCAGTAATAACACTGATTGTACAGTCCCTTGAGGGCCCTGGTCAAAAGAAGTACACTATATAAGGAATAGGTTGACATTTGGAATGTACATTGAGAGTGAAGGACCAGCACTTGAAGGAAGAAGTAAGAGAGTTTGAAAGGGGTTCACCTTCAACCGGTCCAAATTATGCCACTAACAGAAGAGAGAGACACGTTGATTTATGTATTTGTTTATTTGTATCCCCATTAGCTTTTGCAGAAGAATCAGCTACTCTTCTTGGGGTCCACAAAAACATAACAAGTAAAACAACACTGATACACTGACAGACAAGGATTGTCACACACATTTATAATACAACAATATTACAACATTACAACAAATTATACAAACAATATTCCTGTGTGTATGAATGTGGTCCCAGTGCCTCCTGTAGAACGTGTTCTCTTGCTCTATAGCTGAAAAATACTGCCCTCTCCCTGGGCTTAGTGGGGTTGTCTGGAGGTCAACAGGAGAGACAGTGGTCATTGTGACGGATGGGTCACTCTGAGGCCATAAAAGTACACAGGATAGTCAAACAGATCGGATAGTTTAAGGTCTAATATAACGCAGAATTTATTCAAGTTTCATTCAGTAGTCTGGAAAGCAGGATGTCTGGGGGAGATTCCTGACGGTCTCGTAAATTCTCTACGCCGCTCTCCTCCGTCGGCATCACATGACTAGTCCTGCGAGCCCCATGAAAGGCAGGTAATGTGCTGATTTTGGCTGGGGACCGGACCGAGGTGAAACTGTTGATGGGACCGGGGCAGTTATTTACTTAGCCAGACAGTGTGTGGCCCTTTCCAAAGGAAAGAGAGAGATCAGAGAGAAAGAAGGAGAGATCAGGGAGATAGAGGGAGAGAGAGAGTGAGAAGGGGATATCAGGAAAAAAAGAGGGAGGGAGAGAGAGAAGGAGAGTTCAGGGAGAAAGAGGGAGGGAGAGAGAGAGAAGGAGAGATCAGGGAATGAGAGCGAGATCAGGGAAAAAGTGGAGAGAGGGGGCTCTGATGGCAGTAACAGTCCTGTCTCATATCCTCCATAGGGCTTCCACACTAGGAGCTCACAGGGATGTCACAACTCACTAGGTCTGGATAAATGCTATGCCCGTCCACTTTGACTACCAACTCTACTCACTGGGTTGCAGGTCCACAGTAGGAATGCTTGACTCGACACTGACATTCTTTAAATCCGACAGAGAGAACTGTGAATGAAATACACATAATAATGTCATTTTTTGGAAGTTGGAGTTGGTTGTAAATTTGAAGATTCAAAGAAAGGACTTAAGATTCAAAGAAAGGACTTAAGATTCAAAGAAAGGACTTAAGATTCAAAGAAAGGACTTAAGATTCAAAGAAAGGACTTAAGATTCAAAGAAAGGACTTAAGATTCAAAGAAAGGACTTAAGATTCAAAAAAAGGACTTAAGATTCAAAGAAAGGACTTAAGATTCAAAGAAAGGACTTAAGATTCAAAGAAAGGACTTAAGGACCTTAAGACTTAAGGTATGATTTTAAGCAGCAACTGTAAAGTGCCTGTTTTATTCCATTCAGATGTCCTAGATTTCCCACAGAGGACCTCTTTCATTCAGTCGTGTTGGAGGACAGACCGACTGTCCCTCTACGGTTGACTGGACCACACGTTCTTCCTATATGATCATGTTAAAAATGACGAGGGTTTAGCGTCGCTTTGCCCTTGGTTAATTTGTCCCACTGCATGTGCAAGCAAACTTTGTGAGCGCTCCCTGAGAGCAGTCGTCGCTCAGGGTTATTTTACGGTTGGCCTTAACATCCACAATGTCGTCAGCCTGGAACGTGACCGTGGCTCTAGCAGTCGCCCCAAGTCGCTGTTTCTGTCTCTATCACCAGCTACAACTGTGTTGTGCACATGATCAGGAGTGATATCCATCCACCCCAGGCGATTACCTGTACTTCAAATCAAATCAAATCCTTTCTCCTGTCCTATAAGAATCTCCACTTCAGATTAAAATGCTTTCTGGTAGGCAACCTTGCTGAGCAAATGCATTCCCTTCCATGCAATGGAAATAAAGTGAGCCCCATTCAACCCCCCCCCCCCCCCTCTTTTTCCTAGCGCCAACAGGCTGTTTAATCATTGGTAGAGTAACACTTTAGGGCGATAAATAAATGTGCACTTTGTTGTTGGAAAATGGTGATCAATGTTTTAGCCATAAAAGCTCCGGGGTGGTATGTATAGTCCATACACATAATTGAGGATATTAATTGTGTCTGTGATTTGTTGTTCTTACCGTAGCAGGGCACTTAAACAGTGACTTATCGGCAGATGCTGGGAACCTTTTTCGATCTGTGATAAACCAGAGGAGGCACTGTACGCACACACACACACACACACACACACACACACACACACAGGGTCACAAACTCTCTTGCCGATGATTTAGCTCACCATCACATCAAGCCTTTCTCCTTCAATAGATCAGCTCTGTGGCAGGCCGTAAGCACCGGGACAAACTGAGCTCTCTTAGACCAGACATTTCAGAGGCCAGCAATTTGTTCTGTCACCACTGCTGATGCGTGTGCGTGCATAGCAATCAGGAAGCGAGGCCCTAAGGAAGCCAGCCAGTCCTGTGGGCAGTGCGTCTGCGTCTGTGTTTGTGCCTGTCTCCCCATATGTTTAGTGCTTGGTGGAGTTCTTTGGGCGTGACTGGCTTTCTCAGTGAGTTACAGTAGCAGAAATCCACCGACACACAGAAACACCAGCGTCTCCATCCGAGCCACTGAACCGTTCTCCAGCTGCCTAGCTACCTAGCTGCTCCAAGATAAGTGTTGAGAAATGTCTATAAAGTCCAGTGGGAATGGACAGAGAGAAGTGAGAAGAAGTGTTTGTTCTCTAATGACATCGACTATGATTCTAACGTTGTTTACCTTCAGTTCTCGGGAATGGAAAAGTGGTGTAAAAACACATGAATGTCAAACAACATGACTAAACATGGCACAAGCCTTGGGTGACTCAGACAGTGAGAAATACATTGGGAAAACAAGGGAGGAGAAACCGTGGTAGGGCCGTGTTCCATATGGCACGATATTCTTTATACCCAGCTAACACATAACATTCTGAGAACCATATGTTTCTTAGCGCTTGGTGAGAGTGAGGTTGTCCTATGGTTATTTTGCATACAACTTTCCCACAACTTTCTGGGAATGGTGCAGGATAGTTGCTTGGCTTTGGGACATTCTCAGCACCTTTAAGGAACTTTACAAAGAACTTTTATTACCTTATTAACATAACATTTTCCTAAAAGTTCAAACATGATTACATTTCATTTCACTTTGGGTAATGTTCTAGGAACGTTTTCCAACTGGTGTGACATTGGGAATGTTCTCAAATAGTTCATAGAACGTTAAGAAACAACGTTATTCTGTGAGAATCTCAGTACCATAAAGTTTCCTACATGTTTACTTATGATTCTACTTAAAGTCATGTTCTCAAATTGTTCAGACAACATTAATAAACAAGGTTCCTTTGTTAGAATTTCAGTACATCAGCAAAAAGGGTTGGAACTCGTTTCTGAAAACCGGAAAATTAAGTAAATTTTTTGAGGAAAAGAAAAACAGAACCTGGAACGAAAGTGATCTATACTAGTACAAAAACAGAACCATTATTTTAAAAGCATGGGAACTGATTAATATCGTTATTTTACTTTCCAGGCATTTTTTTCAAGTACCACAATAAATTGGCAACAAAGTGCCTATTCAGGCCCTTGCTCTGTCACTCAGAAATGTCTTCCAGTGTCTGTCTGTCTGCCAGCTGAAAATCTTTGCCAGTGTATGTGCGTGTTTTGGCTACCTGCCCCTCCCCCCGCCAAGTTAGTGCCATGTCATTAGCTAGAAGGCTATGTTGTGCTAGTTAGCGGATATGCTAACATTAGCTAGCTAAACATTTTGCTATGGGCTAGCACTGGCAGTATGGGTTCGTGGAAAGTGAATTAAATTGTTTCATATTGACAAACCACAGTCTACCCTACAGATGTTACAAGTGTGATTCAGAAATTATGGTGAGAGATTATTCTTTTTAAATAACCTAGTTTAAAAAAAAGATTAACTTTTTCAATGCTAATTAAGGATACTATTGTTATCACATTTCATATTAGATGTATTAAAGAATGGTGTCGTTCTATTGCAGCTCTGCACACACAAGTGATATCCTAGGGTAGGGTAGCCTAGTGGTAAGAGCGTTGGACTTGTAACCTAAAAGGTTGCAAGTTCAAATCCCTGAGTTGACAAGGTACAAATCTGTCATTCTGCCCCTAAACAGGCAGTTAACCCACTGTTCCTAGGCTGTCATTGAAAATAAGAATTTGTTCTTAACTGACTTGTCTAGTTAAATAAAGGTTAAATAAAAAGTGTTTTTTTAACTTTCGGTTTTGTACACCAGCTGAAAATACACAGTATTTTTGCTTATGAAAAATACATTTCACAGCGGTTTAGATGGTACAATAATTCTATACACAATTAATGCTTGTTTTGTCACATCAATTGAAATTAGGCAAACTATTAGAATTTTTTAAACCAGGAAATGGCAGAGCGTTTCTTTGCATATTGCACCTTTTAAGATTGGGCATATATAACACCCATTTAGTATAGTTGCCCTGCTGAGCGGTGTAAGAACATGTGTGGAGAGATGGCGCTGTTCAACAGCACAAAGTTTTGAGAGGTGTTTCTGTGGCAACAGAATGTTCTAAATTAGGAACTTATAGATCAAGTCGTTACGCAACAGCAGGCCAAGGTAGAGGAGTTATTAAACAGTGTCAGCTGATATCATTTGATATTTGAGATGACGAAAAATGAAGATGTTTTAATGTCACATACGCCAGAAAGTTGTTTCTTTTACAGAGTCAGCCATTGTAGTACCAGAACCCAGGGTGCAAGTTAGGGTTAAGTGGCTTGCTCAAGGGCACATCAGCAGATGTTTTACCTTGTCGGCTCACGGATTCAAACCAACGACCTTTTGGTTACTGGCTCAATGCTCTAACCACTAGGCTACCTGCCGCCTTGTGAAAGTAAACATTTAACAATAACAACAAAAGCAGCAATGTAGCTGTAACGTCTCCCTCTTCTAGAGTTACAGTGCACACGCAAATCAACACCATCCCCCATGAGTCCTTGCACCAGAATATAGACGGTGATGAACACTCCACATCCCCGAAGCAAATCGCATAGTGTGTGTCTTTACGTCTCCTGAGCCCTCCTAAAGCACTTTTTCATTTCGTCTGGATCTGGATAGAAATTGCTCTCAAAGCCAACGTTTCACTTTAGCGTGATAAAGAGGGAAGGGAATTGTTTCTAGCCCCATATTGTGAAAGTTCAACAAACCAAGGGATGCGTTTTACTGGTGGTCTTTTTTTCTTTTTGGTTAAATTCTGGTAATTAACTTTTGCAAGGAGGCATCATGTTTGATTCAGTTTGTTCATTCCCTAGAGGATTTATGACTGAAAATATGAACACAGAGATAGACAAGTTATATTGTGTGTGCTTTCGCTGCCTTTCTTTGGTAGGCCCTTAGACAGTGGTACATCCAAAAGAATTTGCTAAGCAATGTGCAAGCAAGTGTTTCTGTTATTGAGCGGAGTACTGCTGAGCTGTGGGCTCCAGCCTTCTCCGTCTTCGTTTGCCATTGAAAGGTTGCTATCCTTGATGAAATACCTATAGAGTGACATTGAACCTACAAGTACAACATCAACCACCACCTAGCTGACAG
Source organism: Oncorhynchus nerka (assembly GCF_034236695.1). NCBI lineage: Eukaryota > Metazoa > Chordata > Actinopteri > Salmoniformes > Salmonidae > Oncorhynchus > Oncorhynchus nerka. Next base: position 11,760,484 of record NC_088422.1, on the reverse strand, counting down.
ACCAGTTGATTAAGAACCCACTAGGGACTAGGAGAGAGAAAGGACACAGGAGTCACACACACACCGACGCACGCCCGCGCACACACACACACACACACACACACACAAACACACACACACACACACCGTCCTCACTTGGAAGTTGTGTTTGGAAAGACACCTTGAACAAGGTACAGTACTGTATAGTAGTACCCCACCCTGTTCTAGTCTAGAAGGTTAGATGTATCCTCCACCCTGTTCTAGTCTAGAAGGTTAGATGGATCCTCCACCCTGTTCTAGTCTAGAAGGTTAGATATATACTCCACCCTGTTCTAGTCTAGAAGGTTAGATGTATAGTAGTACCCCACCCTGTTCTAGTCTAGAAGGTTAGATGTATAGTAGTACCCCACCCTGTTCTAGTCTAGAAGGTTAGATGTATAGTAGTACCCCACCCTGTTCTAGTCTAGAAGGTTAGATATATACTCCACCCTGTTCTAGTCTAGAAGGTTAGATGTATAGTACTACTCCACCCTGTTCTAGTCTAGAAGGTTAGATGTATAGTAGTACCCCACCCTGTTCTAGTCTAGAAGGTTAGATGTATACCCCACCCTGTTCTAGTCTAGAAGGTTAGATGTATCCTCCACCCTGTTCTAGTCTAGAAGGTTAGATGTATAGTAGTACCCAACCCTGTTCTAGTCTAGAAGGTTAGATGTATAGTAGTACTCCACCCTGTTCTAGTCTAGAAGGTTAGATGTATAGTAGTACCCAACCCTGTTCTAGTCTAGAAGGTTAGATGTATAGTACTACTCCACCCTGTTCTAGTCTAGAAGGTTAGATGTATAGTAGTACCCCACCCTGTTCTAGTCTAGAAGGTTAGATGTATACCCCACCCTGTTCTAGTCTAGAATGTTAGATGTATCCTCCACCCTGTTCTAGTCTAGAAGGTTAGATGTATAGTAGTACCCAACCCTGTTCTAGTCTAAAAGGTTAGATGTGTACTCCACACTTTTCTAGTCTAGAAGGTTAGACATCTCTCTAACAAAGATATCTGAGGAGTATAGCAGTTTCACATTGAAACAAAGAGAAATATCTTGCTATGTTTAAATGACTTCCTTGATTGGACAAAGAGCGAGAGAGAGTGAAAGAGTGAAAGAGAGAGAGAGAGCTTTGGCAAGCACTAGTCCACCAGGCAGGCAAAGTCCCCCACTCTCCCCAAAAAAACAGTGCTTCTGTACAATTTACGAGGGCTGCTGTTTCTAATCCACAGTTGTAGGAACATGACCAATTAATTCCACCCACCCGGGCCCGGAATTCCTGCTCAAACCTCAGGAGACATGCTAGCGCGTAATGGAATAAAAACGCTGGCAATTGGTGAGAGTGGTTTGAACCCAGAAATCCCTAGCAGGCCTGAGATACCGACTCATAAAGGTACGCTTGAAAAGAAGGGGAGGAGAGAGAAATGCGCCTTTGGTCCAAATTATTGTAGTAATGGGCCACCAGCTTTCTGCAGCCGTAAACAATTTGCTGCACCAGTTGTTGTCAGTGGCAGTGAGAGAGGGGGTCTCCTTTTCCTAACCTGGAGAGACTGAGGCAGCAGAGAGAAGGAGCTAGTGCTGCTGATAAACACTCCCCAGACAGAGGAGAGCTTTCCTGTGATGTCCGTGATTGACTGTAGATCCTACCACTTACGTCTCGTGTTTGAGCCGTTGAATTGCGGCTCTACTTTGGTTCTATACTGACGCTTTGCTCGTTTGATTGCCTTGCGGAGGGAATAGCTGCACTGTTTGTATTCGGTCATGTGTCCAGTTCACCTTGCCATGATTACAAGGGGTGGTTCACGCTTTCAGTTTTGCCCGAATGCTGCCATCAATCCACAGTTTCTGGTTAGTCACAGTGGGTATGACATCTCTGATGCACTTGCTAATAAACTCGCTCACCGAGTCAGCATATACATCAATGTTGTTGTCTGAGGCTATCTGGAACATATCCCAGCCCAAGCAATCCTAACGCGTGGAATCCGACTGGTCAGACCAGCTTTGGACAGACCTGAGCATGGGCTTTTCCTGTTTTAGTTTCTGTCTATAGGCTGGGAGCAACAAAATGGAGTCATGGTCAGATGCAGAGGCAGGGCGGGGGAGGGCTTTGTATGCATCGCGGAAGTTAGAGTACCAATAATCCAGAATGCTAGCAGCCCGTGTCGCGCATTCGATATGCTGATAGAATTTAGGAAGTCTTGTTCTCAGTTTAGCTTTGTTAAAATTCCTGGCTACAGTAAATGCAGCCTCGGGATGTATGGTTTCCAGTTTATATAGAGTCCAGTGAAGTTCTTTCAGGGCCGACAGTGTATCTGCTTGGAGGGGGGGGGGGGGAGTATACACGTCTGTGACTATAATCTAAGAGAATTCTCTTGGAAGATAATGCGGTCTGGCTATAGGGCAGTTTGGGCAAATGCCAAATGGGCTGGTCCTGCTTTAAGCTAGTAGGCCTGTCAAAAAAAAAAATTGTTGCACAAAATTATAATTATTTGGCTAATAATGTGGGCCTCAAGGGGAAACAATGGGCCGGTGTGTTAGAAATGCCTGGGCTTATTTCTGGTCCTGGTCTGTCCCTGGTGGCAGCGTGGCATCTCTCCTTCTTGCAGGCTTCCAGGAGTTTTGGAAGATGAAGGCACTGCCAACAGTTTACTCTATACCAGTTGCAGCTACTATTTCCTCAAATCTCAGTCTTTGTCAGAAGAAATTTCATAGCAAACGTTTTTTTAGCTTTATACCTTTTTCCCTCCCTTTCTCTTCCACTCTCAACACATTGGACTTTCAGAGGGGATACCCGCCCGAAGTTTTCCCTGTGGGATATTAGAGTTTTCTGAATACTTAAAGAATTGACCCATTCCCCTATAACTTTTGTAATACTTTGCATAGTCACCACTCATTTAGGTGTCCCGTGCTGTCAATGGGCTAAGGTGAGGGAAATGTGTTGTTGTTCTGTTGCTGCTGGTTGATTGGTTGATTAGACAGAGATGTCAGGAAGAGTCATAGTAAGTGTTCACAGTGTTCTCTCTCTCTCTCTCTCTCTCTCTCTCTCTCTCTCTCTCTCTCTCTCTATCTCTCTCTCTCTCTCTCTCTTGCCTTCTATCACATTCCGGCCAGCATCCACGTCATTCCCTTTCCTGAGGTTATTACACCTGTCAGAAAAAGCCCCACTACTCTGTAGCTGAGTAGGGGTTGACAACGTCCCCAAAACATCCTTCAGCCTTCTCCTTCGCTGATAGGACATTTCAAAATGTCAACACTTCTCACTAAGCACTGAAAATGGAAGAAAGCATTCATTGTACAAATACTTTATTAAATACTTGTTTTAACAGCCTGCCTCACATCATATTATTTGAATGTGACCCTTTAAGAAATGCACTAGAGTCCTGCATCAGGCAACAACTAACAAACGGTTGATGGTCCTGGAGTTAAGGGAGAACTTGAGTAAATACAATGGGGGAATTTCACTTGACATGTGGACTGATGATTATTGAAAAATAGGCACATTGGGCTTTTGGTTTATCTCTCTCTAAAAACGGGGAAAAAGTAAGGAACTTGTCTGTCGACCCTGCATTAAAGACCAAAATTGGTTAAAGAAAATAGTGATTCATAAAAATATATACAGATTACATGGCACATAGTTTATGAATTAAGAAGCAATTTTCCATTTATTATAACTGACTGCAGGCCTAAAAGGTAACTGACTGCAGGCCTAACTGACTGCAGACCTTCTAAATTAATGATTATATTGAAGATATACTGAAGCCGCCTCCTAATGTGTTCCGAAAGCCGATTTGTTAACCAACGATTATTATTATTACTGAATGGGGTCTTGGTAAATCAATCAGATTTTTATTTGGAAATGTTTTGCTCTTCACTTGCAGTCACTTAGTAGTTTAGGATTACAGTACTCTCGACCAGTCCCTCAGTACTCCGTTGTACAGCGCCATATTGTTCTAACTGAAACCCGTGATTGTAAAATGAATCAGCTGATGCATTGGTCCAGAGCCAGGTGGTATTGGCTGAGAGTCACGTCATTGGCAGAGAGTCAGGCGGAGAATGACGCGTTGAAGAGAGTGAGGAACGACATGGAGTCACAATCCATGCCAGGCACACCTGTGAGCTCTGGAACTCCACCTCCTGTTTGTGGACTCTGCAAACAACGTGTCCTTGATGAAAATGCATGTCTAAATACCTTCTCTGTGTCACCCACACGCACTTTAAACATTTGGATAATAAAGCATTTAAAGGCCGACATTGGTTTATTTGAATACTTCTGACATACAAAATTCTAACTCCACCCATAACCATTGGTCTTTTAAACATGCCCAGGAGGCATGGATTATTATAACCTACCTCAGGCCTAAACGTTATGGGAGCAAAGTTTTCATAATGGGCTATTAGCAGGACAATAGACTTCAATCTTTACAAAAAGATAGTTTTGACTAAGTTTTACATTTCTAACTAGAAACAGCCATTTTCCAGCCAAAGAAAGGAGTCACAAAAAACTGAAATAGAGATAAAATGAATCACTAACCTTTGATGATCTTCATCAGATGGCACTCATAGGACTTCATGTTACACAATACATGTATGTTTTTTTCGATAAAGTTCATATTTATATCCAAAAATCTCAGTTTACATTGGCGCGTTATGTTCAGTAATGTTTTGCCTCCAAAACATCCGGTGATTTTGCAGAGAGACACATCAATTTACAGGAATACTCATCATAAACGTTGATGAAAGACAAAAGTGTTGTGCATAGAATTAAAGATATACTTCTCCTTAATAAAACCGCTGTGTCAGATTTCAAAAAAGCTTTACGGCAAAAGCACACCATGCGATAATCTGAGTACAGCGCTCAGCCACCATACAGATACCCACCATGTTGTGGAGTCAAAAAAAGTCAGAAATAGCATTATAAATATTCACTTACCTTTGATGATCTTCATCGGAATGCACTTCCAGGAATCCCAGTTCCACAATAAATGTTTGTTTTGTTCCATAAAGTCCATTATTTATATCCAAATACCTCCTGTTTGTTCGCGCGTTTAGTCCAGTAATCCAAATGCATAAGGCGCAAGCACTAAGTCCAGACGAAAAGTTTTAAAAGTTATATTACAGTTTGTAGAAACATGTCAAACGATGTATAGAATCAATCTTTAGGATGTTTTTATCATAAATCTTCAATAATGTTTCAACCGGACAATTCCTTTGTCTTTAGAAATGAAAAGGAACAGAGCTCGTGCTCACGGCCGCGCGCGTGACTAAACCAAAGGCTTTCAACCAGACCCCTGGTTCAAATAGCTCTTATTCGCTCCCCTTTCACAGTAGAAGTCTGAAACAATGCTCCAAAGACTGTTGACATCTAGTGGAAGCCTTAGGAAGTGCAATCTGACCAAATTCTCACTCCATATTGGATAGGCAATCACTTGAAAAACTACAAACCTCAGATTTCCCACTTCCTAGTTGGATTTTTCTCAGGTTTTCGCCTGCCATATGAGTTCTGTTGAACTCACAGACATCATTCAAACAGTTGTACAAATTTCAGAGTGTTTTCTATCCCAATCTACTAATAATATGCATATCTTAGCTTCTGGGCCTGAGTAGCAGGCAGTTTACTCTGGGCATGCTTTTCATCCGAACGTGGAAATAGCGTCTCCCAGCCATAAGAATTAATCTACTACTGTACAAGGACATTCTATTGGTCTGCCAGTATTTTCATTTAGAGATTCCTTTGATGTTTCCTTTTATGTGTCCTACCAATTATTATTGGATTATTCACCATGGCAACCAATGAAATGAATTTCTTAGTTAGGTTGGCTTTTGTTGAGATCAGACTGTTTTCATTTGATATTTGTGTGTTTTTGACCCAATGAAAGTCAGAACAAAGACTTATTTCACGTTTATAATATTCCCGTTGCATATAGATGCTGTGTTTTTGGTTGATGGTCAATATTAAAAACAGTCTGTCAATTCAATCGCTTTATTGTTTAATTATTTAATGCTTCTTTCTCTTATCTGCGCTGGAGTTCTTTTAAGAATAAAGCAGTCTAACGAAGGCAACAAATTGTTGCTTACTGTAACACCCAAAGTCATCCAATTGTTATTATAGGATTTGAGACAAGCATGGTGACTGGTCTTGGTAGATTTTTATTTCCACTGAATCTCCATTTGGGTATTGGTTAGACTACAATTAGAGT
>NC_088422.1:11336773-11379273 GCF_034236695.1 Oncorhynchus nerka | reverse complement strand
GTTGAGGATGTTTCCCAATCATGAGGAGTTGAACCTCTGCTCTACTTCACTAAGTTACAGAGTCAGTCGGACAACAACACAGTCTGTCTAACAGAATAGGACAACAACACAGTCTGTTTAACAGAATAGGACAACAACACAGTCTGTCTAACAGAATAGGACAACAACACAGTCTGTTTAACAGAATAGGACAACAACACAGTCTGTCTAACAGAATAGGACAACAACACAGTCTGTTTAACAGAATAGGACAACAACACAGTCGGACAACAACACAGTCTGTCTAACACAGTCGAACAACAACACAGTCTGTTTAACACAGTCGGACAACAACACAGTCTGTCTAACACAGTCGGACAACAACACAGTCTGTCTAACACAGTCGGACAACAACACAGTCTGTCTAACACAGTCGGACAACAACACAGTCTGTCTAACACAGTCGGACAACAATATAGTCCAACACAGTCAAGCAAAGCATCCTAATGGTACGTGCACATTGTCCAGTTCACATGTCCTATATAGGACCATTGGACCAGTGTAGATGACATATTTACAGCACCACGGTGCTAACGGCTGTGCATTATTACGAAACACTCACTGATAGGAGCATAAGATGGCCTCCATCCCAAATGGCACCCTATTCCCTACATAGTGCACTAGTTTTGACCAAAGCCCCATCAGCCCTGGTCAAAATTAGTGCACTACACTCTAAGAAAAAAGGGTTCCAAAAGAGTTCTTCGGCTGTCCCCATAGGAGAAAACGTTCTGGTTCCATGTAGAACCCTTTCTACATGAAACCAGAAGGTTCTCTCCTATGGGGACAGCCAAAGAACCATTTTAGGTTCTAGATAGCACCTTATATTCTAAGAGTGTACATAGGGAATATGGTGCCATTTGGGACGCAGGGACGGGATCAGACAGGATCAGACGGGATCAGGCGGGATCCATCTGAGCCTGAGGAGAGACTGGCGGAGAGAATTAAACCATTACTGGGAGATCTGAATCACAACCTGAGCAGAGTTACTGGTGTGGCTGGAAGGAGAGAGAATGAGAGAAACCAGGAAGAAATCAATCTGTCTGACCTTTCTGACTGTCTGACTGTCTGACTGACCTTTCTGACTGTCTGTCTGATTGACTGTCTGTATGACTGACTGTCTGACTGATTGACTGTCTGACTGACTGTCTGACCTTTCTGAATGACTGACTGACTGACTGACTGACTGTCTGACCTTTCTGACTGTCTGACTGACCGTCTGACATTTCTGACTGTCTGACTGACTGACTGTCTGACCTTTCTGACTGTCTGACTGACTGACTGACCTTTCTGAATGACTGACTGACTGTCTGTCCGTCTGAATGATTGTCTGTCTAACTGTCTGTCTATCTGACTGATTGTCTGTCTAACTGTCTGTCTATCTGACTGTCTGTCTGAGTGTCAGGACCAACGTGAGCTGGATCATCCAGACAGACAGTCAGTCAGTCAGACACGTGTCGACTAAGCAACAGAACAGCTGTCTGGGGTTTAACGCCAACATGGATCCAGCAGATGTGTTGTAGTGACTCTGATACAGATAAACCCAGTTGTGTGTAATGGTAAACAGAGTTCAACCATCTCCATGTTATCACCACCACTGTACCTTCTGGTGTATCCTCTGTGATAAGGCTGTCTATGTACTGAATGGGGTATGTGTGCCACTTTGACAGAACAGCCGCAATAAGCTAGTGAGATAGTAGGGGTGTCATAGAGGTGTCATATTCTGGGTAATATGATTTTTGGGACAAGCAGGGAAACAGAGATGCCCTCTGGCATCCTGTCACCCGGGGCTAGGGGTCACATAAGACCACTGTGTGTGTGTGTGTGTGTGTGAGTGTGTGTGTGCGTGCGTGCGTGCGTGCGTGCGTGTATTTATCTATGTGTGTGTGTGCCTGTGTGCGTGTGTTTTGACAGCTTGATGCATCGACAGCTCATTTGCACACAGCCAAAACATCAGGCTCAACCTAGACGGTAAAGCTTTCTTCCGACAAATGGTAAGTTTAGGAAAAGCTCCCCACCATCAAACCTCATTAAAGCCTCCCATACTGCACCACACAGTAAACAGATAGGGTTACAGCAGGCTAAGAATATGCACGGACGTCAGAGTATCTCCTCTAGCCTGGGACTCACAGAGGGAAACGGGGGGGTGTCATGGACTGTTGGAGATTAGAGACGGACGGACGGACGGACGGACGGACGGACGGACGGACGGACGGACGGACGGACGGACAGACAGACAGACAGACAGACAGACAGACAGACAGACAGACAGACAGACAGACAGACAGACAGACAGACAGACAGACAGACAGACAGACAGACAGACAGACAGACAGACAGACAGACAGACAGACAGACAGGAGGAGGAAAGTAAGGGGGGAGAAATGAAACTAGACAAAATGTCCGGAATGTTTCGCTACTGTTCTACTTGTATGTACTGTGTACAGCCAATGAGTAATTAAACTATTACTAACTACAAAACATAAACATAGTCCTTCCCCTACACCTAAATCTGCCATTGTGCCCGTACCTTGTGGTTTCACAATAATATTTCCAGTACTGGGAAAGTTTAACCTTATTTACAGCTTTTTGCTTTAGTGCCTCAGTGGCAAAACACGTTGTACCCAAACCACCTGAACCCTGACAAGTTCATACCTAAACCACCTGAACCCTGACAAGTTCAGACCTAAACCACCTGAACCCTGACAAGTTCAGACCTAAACCACCTGAACCCTGACAAGTTCAGACCTAAACCACCTGAACCCTGACACGTTCAGACCTAAACCACCTGAACCCTGACAAGTTCAGACCTAAACCACCTGAACCCTGACAAGTTCAGACCTAAACCACCTGAACCCTGACACGTTCAGACCTAAACCACCTGAACCCTGACACGTTCATACCTAAACCATCTGAACCCTGACAAGTTCATACCTAAACCACCTGAACCCTGACAAGTTCAGACCTAAACCACCTGAACCCTGACAAGTTCAGACCTAAACCACCTGAACCCTGACAAGTTCATACCTAAACCACCTAAACCCTGACAAGTTCAGACCTAAACCATCTGAACCCTGACACGTTCATACCTAAACCATCTGAACCCTGACAAGTTCATACCTAAACCACCTGAACCCTGACAAGTTCAGACCTAAACCACCTGAACCCTGACACGTTCAGACCTAAACCACCTGAACCCTGACACGTTCATACCAAACCACCTGAACCCTGACAAGTTCAGACCTAAACCACCTGAACCCTGACAAGTTCATACCTAAACCATCTGAACCCTGACAAGTTCATACCTAAACCATCTGAACCCTGACAAGTTCAGACCTAAACCACCTGGACCCTGACACGTTCAGACCTATACCATCTGAACCCTGACAAGTTCATACCTAAACCATCTGAACCCTGACAAGTTCATACCTAAACCATCTGAACCCTGACAAGTTCATACCTAAACCATCTGAACCCTGACAAGTTCATACCTAAACCACCTGAACCCTGGCACTTTGAACACGAGCAGTACCAACTAAACAGCTTCAACACCTTCATTGTTGATTTAGTAAAATTACTCCTACGTTCCAAATGGCCCCCTATTCTCTTTATGGTTTGATACTTTTGACCAGGGCTCATAGGATAGTGTACTATATAGGGAACTGGGCACCATTTGGAACTCAACCTTCATCTCAACTGATTTACACCTCAAATAGTTCTGTTGATCATCTAAAACTGTCTGCAACAACATCCAGTAGGCTACACACAATGGTGAAAAGTTCATATTAGATGACTGTTGTTTCTGAACTTTAAGGTTCGGTTTCACTGTGGTAGCAGGCCACTATACGATCCAATGAGAACTCACATATCCACATCCAAGCTGTCATATCATATTATAGTACCGTAGCTCCTGTAACAGAAAGGTCATTCACAGTGACACACAGTGCTGTACATGATGGACTCAACCTCCTAATCCCTAACCATGGTTTACCCCCAGTTTCATACTGAGACTTTTAGGGCAACATCTTTCCATTGGACCCAGATGAAGGAGGAAGGGAGGATGAGTAAAGGGGGAGGAGCCTGTTAGTGCCACTCACCCGTTCAACTGCGCAGCTCCGCCCTGGCTCTCCGTTAGGCCCCGCCTCTGGCCCATGGCCACCTCGCAGGCGTTCTCGTTGGAGTAGAGGTTGAAGGGCGTGTTATAGACAGAGGGCTGGGGTGCGGCAGGGAGGGAGGGGGGTGAGGAGCAGGAGGAGAAAGGGAAGAGAGGCTGGGGTGGAGGAGGAGTGCGGGCTAGGGTGGCGGGGGTGAAGGCAGAGGATGCAGAGGGAATGAAGGCGGAATGGGGGGAGCGTGCGATGGGGTAGTCCCTGTCCTCTCTCCCGCAGCCCCCAAAGGGCCGGGCAGTCTTGTTGTGTGGGGCGCTGGGGATAAGACTGGTGGGCTCAGTGGGATGGTGGTGGGAGGGGGGGTGGTGGTGGCTGATAATAGCCACAGGCTTAATGATCTCTGATGGCTCGACCTACATGTTGGAGGAAAAGCATGCAGGATGCATCAACACATGCAACACTGATGTTTCCACAGCTCTCTTAGAAACAGACAAAAAGGCATTTTGTAAGGGGAATTATCTTAACCAAATCAAAGACTATTGTATCGTTCTGCCCTTTCGCTTAGAATTCGTTAAAATACTCAATTATCCCTCTGAGAAGAGAGAAGCATCAGTTTTTATTGGATTTGAACTGAAACTATAAAAACAATGGAACAACTAGGCAATTACTGTATTAATATGGAACAACTAGGCAACTACTGTATTAATATGGAACAACTAGGCAATTACTGTATTAAAATGGAACAACTAGGCAACTACTGTATTAATATGGAACAACTAGGCAATTACTGTATTAAAATGGAACAACTAGACAACTACTGTATTAATATGGAACAACTAGACAACTACTGTATTAAAATGGAACAAAATAGAATGACTTTACAAATGGTGGTCTTGTTCCCAGCATGCAACACAGATGTTGTGTGACATCATTTCAGAGGGGCCCAATTTATGCAAAGACATTCAATATCAATCAAATAAACTATGTTCACTTTTTTACAGTAACTCGCTGGAATACCAATGTTGAATCGGATATTTTGTTAGGTCTATACCTGGCTTAAAGAGGGAGAGAATCACATCGTCTGTGATAAACATACGTACCTTCGGGGCCACGGGAGGTTTTGGGACGGTGGAGGCTCTGTGAAGACAAGAAGATAATTAAGTAGTGGATGTACGCGCTTGTAGCACGTTGTCTGGGCTACATTGATGACATCACAACTTCCCTGAGATCTGAAGCCAACTTTCACTCACAGAGTCTTGCTCTGTCAGCTAAAACGGCTGGCGTTGAGTGGCATGTGTTGTTGTGCAGAAGGTTGTGAGTTTGAGCCCCACTCGGATCAGAACAGAAAGCACTTGGTTACTAATATGCCAGCGTTATCAGCCACGAACACACCAAATCATGTGTCAATGTAACTTTGTCCACATTGCAAATGATAGGCAGAACATGAAAATAGAGTCACACGTAGCTTTACTAAAAAAGTGTCTGTTTTCAATATGTAATGCCTCAATTGCATGTTGTCCCCATTGCGGCAGACATTAGACCTGCCACAGTTGAGTAGCACTCTTGATGCTCCTAAGAGCATTCTGTTCTGCTAAGATCATCTTTTCATTTTGGTGGGAGCTGAAATAAACCCCGGCAATTATGAGGGAAACATTTTGACTTGAGCTTTGAATGGAGCGCAAGAGGCAGTTGCCGAGAGAGAGTTTGTTGTCATCGAACTTGGCAGCATCCAAAACTGATCCCTGTCCGTGAAACTTGGATTACAGACAGAAAGAACATAGGTCACATTAGATGCCAGCTGTTGAAAGTCTATTAAAGCAACCCCATCTATTTGATACCAATGAATCTGGTGCCCTGAGGAGACTGGCCAAAGCTGGCCCTCAGAGACATTTCAATGTCAGCAGCTAGATGAAACATTCTAGAACATCTCGGAGTCACCATAAACCTTTCCAGGAAGGTTTCCCTGACCGTCTCTGACCCCTTCCTGTGCTTACAGTCTCTTCCCTTGATCAAGGTTCCCGGGTAAAGAGGTCTTCTGAGCTCAACGGGACAAGAAATAAAGGGTCAATTATTGCAGTTTCAAGCTGAAAGACCCTCTCTTGTTTTTTTGTACCTTTTATTTATCCAGGCAAGTCAGTTAAGAACAAATTCTTATTTTCAATAACAGCCTAGGAACAGTGTGTTAACTGAGTATCCCTTCGTCTGGGCTGTGTTACATGGGACATCATTTAGAGGAGATATGATAGCCTATTAATCATACACTCCCACATCTCCCCTGTCCTGCCTGGGGACAGCCCAGCATCCCAGAGCATAACCAAAGTGCTCTGACACCTTGGCATTTATCTCTCTTCAGGCACGGGGTAAAGTTTCCCGTAGGTACAGATCTAGGATCAGCTTCCCCTCCCACAAACCAAACCTTGATCATTGTTGGGGAAATGAAAAACAGACCCAAGATCAGCGTCTAGGGGCAACTTCACCTGACACCTCGGCATCCATCTCCCTACCACAGCGCTTTCTGACCTGTGGATGGATCAGCCATCTCAATCACACCCCACAGCTTACACAAGCCCCTTCACAGGTCAGCCTATGGGAATGTGTTAGGGTCAGAGAGAGAGGGTGGGGGGGACTACTGCTGTGTACTGACTGAAGCATAGCAATGAATAAATAAGATTGAAAGCACAAACAACAATCAGATCAGATTGTTGTTTGTCGTGGTTGTTTGTCCAGGTTGTTTGTCCAGGTTGTTTGTCCCAGGTTGTTTGTCCAGGTTGTTTGTCCAGGTTGTTGTTTGTCCAGGTTGTTTGTCCAGGTTGTTTGTCCAGGTTGTTGTTTGTCCAGGTTGTTTGTCCAGGTTGTTTGTCCAGGTTGTTTGTCCAGGTTGTTGTTTGTCCAGGTTGTTTGTCCAGGTTGTTTGTCCAGGTTGTTGTTTGTCCAGGTTGTTTGTCCAGGTTGTTTGTCCAGGTTGTTGTTTGTCCAGGTTGTTTGTCCAGGTTGTTTGTCCAGGTTGTTTGTCCAGGTTGTTGTTTGTCCAGGTTGTTTGTCCAGGTTGTTGTTTGTCCAGGTTGTTTGTCCAGGTTGTTTGTCCAGATGGTTGTTTGTTCTGTGTGTTTTGTTACTGTGGATGCAGACACTGACGGATGACTCCAACACTGACGGATGACTCCAACACTGACGGATGACTCCAACACTGATGGATGACTCCAACACTGACAACGACGGATGACTCCAACACTGTTTGATGACTCCAACACTGACGGATGACTCCAACACTGATGGATGACTCCAACACTGACAACGACGGATGACTCCAACACTGTTTGATGACTCCAACACTGACGGATGACTCCAACACTGATGGATGACTCCAACACTGACAATGACGGATGACTCCAACACAGTTTGATGACTCCAACACTGGCGGATGACTCCAACACTGGCGGACGACTCCGACATTGACGGATGACTCCAACACTGATGGACGACTCCAACACTGATGGATGACTCCAACACGGACGGATGACTCCAACACTGATGGATGACTCCAACAGTGATGGATGACGCCAACACAGACACTGACGGATGACTCCAACACTGATGGATGACTCCAACACGGACGTATGACACCAACACTGATGGATGACTCCAACCATGACGGACGACTCCAACACTGACGGATGACTCCAACACTGACACTGACGGATGACTCCAACAGTGATGGATGACGCCAACACGGACACTGACGGATGACTCCAACAGTGATGGATGACGCCCACACTGATGGATGACTCCAACAATGATGGATGACTCCAACACTGACAGATGACTCCAACACGGACGGATGACTCCAACACAGACGGATGACTCCAACACTGACGGACGACTCCAACACTGATTGATGACTCCAACACTGATGGATGACTCCAACACTGATGGATGACGCCAACACAGACACTGACGGATGACTCCAACACTGACGGACGACTCCAACACTGATTGATGACTCCAACACGGATGGATGACTCCAACACTGACGGATGACTCCAACACTGATGGATGACACCAACACTGATGGATGACTCCAACAGTGATGGATGCCGCCAACACAGACACTGATGGATGACTCCAACAGTGACACTGACACTGACGGATGACTCCAACACTGATGGATGACTCCAACACTGATGGATGACTCCAACATTAATGGATGACTCCAACACTGATGGATGACTCCAACACTGATGGATGACTCCAACACAGACAGAGGACTCCGACACTGACACATGACTCCAACACTGATGGATGACTCCAACACTGATGGATGACTCCAACACTGACACTGACACTGACGGATGACTCGACAATGACGGATGATTCCAACACTGTGCCATGAAATGGTATCAATATCCACAGAGCAGAACATGTTGAATCAATAAAGCCCAGTGTTAGATTCTGTGGGAGATTAGAATGAGGACAGAGCCAGGAGAGATCGGGTGAAGGGGAGCGTGCCTCCTCCACTTCCCCAGGGATGGAGACAGTTTGGTGGTGAGAGAACAGAGGTTGTGCAGGCGCTCTGGAGGTGCTCTGGAGGTTCCCCCAACCACTTCCCCTCACTGTGATGCATTGTATACATGCCACTCCCCTCCTGTCTTTGACTGAGTTTTATGGGGGAGACATTTCACACAAGCTCTATTTATGTGTGTAACCCCATAAAAATAATGTGTTTTACGCCTTGCCTGGACGAGGCTGTAAATACTTAATTCTCCCATACACAAACACACCCCATACACAAACACACCCCATATGGGTGCACCCTCAGACACACACTCACTCACTCGCTCGCACGCACGCACGCACGCACGCACGCACACACACACACACACACACACACACACACACACACAACACACACAAACACACACACACACACACACACACACACACACACACACACACACACAGACAGACAGACAGACAAGCGGGGCGCGGTCCCATGGATGCCAGGCCTGACAGGTTGTGCCAGAGCACATTTCATGGGCTTTTGGAATAACACAAAGGACAAATGGCTGGTCAAACCACTCCCTAACACCTGCATACAGACTCTCACAGCAGCAGCACAACATGCTGCTTCCATGATGTGTTCAGCACCTAAGGTTTAAAAAACAGAAGCTCTAATCAAGACCAAGAGGCTCACACGTAAGGTTTAAAAAACAGAAGCTCTGACCAAGACCAAGAGGCTGACACATAAGGTTTAAAAACCAGAAGCTCTGACCAAGACCAAGAGGCTGACACATAAGGTTTAAAAATGAAAAGCTCTGACCAAGATCAAGAGGCTGACACATAACTTTTAAAAACCAGAAGCTCTGACCAAGACCAAGAGGCTGACACGTAAGGTCTGACCAAGACCAAGAGGCTGACACGTAAGTGTAAAAACCAGAAGCTCTGACCAAGACCAAGAAGCTGACACGTAAGGTCTGACCAAGACCAAGAGGCTGACACATAAGGTCTGACCAAGACCAAGAGGCTGACATATAAGGTTTAAAAAAAGAAGCTCTGACCAAGATCAAGAGGCTGACACATAAGGTTTAAAAACAGAAGCTCTGACCAAGACCAAGAGGCTGACACGTAAGGTTTAAAAACAGAAGCTCTGACCAAGATCAAGAGGCTGACACATAAGGTTTAAAAAACAGAAGCTCTGACCAAGACCAAGAGGCTGACACATAAGGTCTGACCAAAACCAAGAGGCTGACACGTAAGGTCTGACCAAGACCAAGAAGCTGACACATAAGGTTTAAAACAGAAGCTCTGACCAAGACCAAGAGGCTGACACATAAGGTTTAAAAACAGAAGCTCTGACCAAGACCAAGAGGCTGACATGTAAGGTCTGACCAAGACCAAGAGGCTGACACGTAAGCTCTGACCAAGACCAAGAGGCTGACACATAAGGTTTAAAACAGAAGCTCTGACCAAGACCAAGAGGCTGACACATAAGGTCTGACCAAGACCAAGAGGCTGACACGTAAGGTCTGACCAAGACCAAGACGCTGACACGTAAGGTCTGACCAAGACCAAGAGGCTGACACGTAAGGTCTGACCAAGTCCAAGAGGCTGACACGTAAGTGTAAAACCAGAAGCTCTGACCAAGACCAAGAGGCTGACACATAAGGTTTAAAAACAGAAGCTCTGACCAAGATCAAGAGAATGACACATAAGGTTTAAAAACAGAAGCTCTGACCAAGATCAAGAGGCTGACACATAAGGTCTGACCAAGACCAAGAGGCTGACACGTAAGGTCTGACCAAGACCAAGAGGCTGACACGTAAGTGTAAAAACCAGAAGCTCTGACCAAGACCAAGAAGCTGACACGTAAGGTCTGACCAAGACCAAGAGGCTGACACATAAGGTCTGACCAAGACCAAGAGGCTGACACATAAGGTTTAAAAAAAGAAGCTCTGACCAAGATCAAGAGGCTGACACATAAGGTTTAAAAACAGAAGCTCTGACCAAGACCAAGAGGCTGACACATAAGTTTTAAAAACAGAAGCTCTGACCAAGACCAAGAGGCTGACACGTAAGGTCTGACCAAGACCAAGAGGCTGACACGTAAGGTCTGACCAAGACCAAGAGGCTGACATGTAAGCTCTGACCAAGACCAAGAGGCTGACACATAAGGTTTAAAACAGAAGCTCTGACCAAGATCAAGAGGCTGACACATAAAGGTTTAAAAAACAGAAGCTCTGACCAAGACCAAGAGGCTGACACATAAGGTCTGACCAAGACCAAGAGGCTGACACGTAAAGACCAAGAAGTCTGACCAAGACCAAGAGGCTGACACGTAAGGTCTGACCAAGACCAAGAGGCTGACACGTAAGGTCTGACCAAGACCAAGAGGCTGACACGTAAGTGTAAAACCAGAAGCTCTGACCAAGACCAAGAGGCTGACACATAAGGTTTAAAAACAGAAGCTCTGACCAAGATCAAAAGAATGACACATAAGGTTTAAAAACAGAAGCTCTGACCAAGACCAAGAGGCTGACACGTAAGGTCTGACCAAGACCAAGAAGCTGACACGTAAGGTCTGACCAAGATCAAGAGGCTGACACATAAGGTTTAAAAACAGAAGCTCTGACCAAGACCAAGAGGCTGACACGTAAGGTCTGACCAAGACCAAGAGGCTGACACGTAAGTGTAAAACCAGAAGCTCTGACCAAGATCAAGAGGCTGACACATAAGGTTTAAAAACAGAAGCTCTGACCAAGACCAAGAGGCTGACACATAAGTTTTAAAAACAGAAGCTCTGACCAAGACCAAGAGGCTGACACGTAAGGTCTGACCAAGACCAAGAGGCTGACACGTAAGGTCTGACCAAGACCAAGAGGCTGACATGTAAGCTCTGACCAAGACCAAGAGGCTGACACATAAGGTTTAAAACAGAAGCTCTGACCAAGATCAAGAGGCTGACACATAAAGGTTTAAAAAACAGAAGCTCTGACCAAGACCAAGAGGCTGACACATAAGGTCTGACCAAGACCAAGAGGCTGACACGTAAGGTCTGACCAAGACCAAGAGGCTGACACGTAAGGTCTGACCAAGACCAAGAGGCTGACACGTAAGGTCTGACCAAGACCAAGAGGCTGACACGTAAGTGTAAAACCAGAAGCTCTGACCAAGACCAAGAGGCTGACACATAAGGTTTAAAAACAGAAGCTCTGACCAAGATCAAAAGAATGACACATAAGGTTTAAAAACAGAAGCTCTGACCAAGACCAAGAGGCTGACACGTAAGGTCTGACCAAGACCAAGAAGCTGACACGTAAGGTCTGACCAAGATCAAGAGGCTGACACATAAGGTTTAAAAACAGAAGCTCTGACCAAGACCAAGAGGCTGACACGTAAGGTCTGACCAAGACCAAGAGGCTGACACGTAAGCTCTGACCAAGACCAAGAGGCTGACACATAAGGTTTAAAACAGAAGCTCTGACCAAGACCAAGAGGCTGACACATAAGGTTTAAAAACAGAAGCTCTGACCAAGACCAAGAGGCTGACATGTAAGGTCTGACCAAGACCAAGAGGCTGACACGTAAGCTCTGACCAAGACCAAGAGGCTGACACATAAGGTTTAAAACAGAAGCTCTGACCAAGACCAAGAGGCTGACACATAAGGTCTGACCAAGACCAAGAGGCTGACACGTAAGGTCTGACCAAGACCAAGAGGCTGACACGTAAGGTCTGACCAAGACCAAGAGGCTGACACGTAAGGTCTGACCAAGTCCAAGAGGCTGACACGTAAGTGTAAAACCAGAAGCTCTGACCAAGACCAAGAGGCTGACACATAAGGTTTAAAAACAGAAGCTCTGACCAAGATCAAGAGAATGACACATAAGGTTTAAAAACAGAAGCTCTGACCAAGATCAAGAGGCTGACACATAAGGTTTAAAAACAGAAGCTCTGACCAAGATCAAGAGGCTGACACATAAGGTCTGACCAAAACCAAGAGGCTGACACGTAAGGTCTGACCAAGACCAAGAAGCTGACACGTAAGGTCTGACCAAGATCAAGAGGCTGACACATAAGGTTTAAAAACAGAAGCTCTGACCAAGACCAAGAGGCTGACACGTAAGGTCTGACCAAGACCAAGAGGCTGACACGTAAGCTCTGACCAAGACCAAGAGGCTGACACATAAGGTTTAAAACAGAAGCTCTGACCAAGACCAAGAGGCTGACACATAAGGTTTAAAAACAGAAGCTCTGACCAAGACCAAGAGGCTGACATGTAAGGTCTGACCAAGACCAAGAGGCTGACACGTAAGCTCTGACCAAGACCAAGAGGCTGACACATAAGGTTTAAAACAGAAGCTCTGACCAAGACCAAGAGGCTGACACATAAGGTCTGACCAAGACCAAGAGGCTGACACGTAAGGTCTGACCAAGACCAAGAGGCTGACACGTAAGGTCTGACCAAGACCAAGAGGCTGACACGTAAGGTCTGACCAAGTCCAAGAGGCTGACACGTAAGTGTAAAACCAGAAGCTCTGACCAAGACCAAGAGGCTGACACATAAGGTTTAAAAACAGAAGCTCTGACCAAGATCAAGAGAATGACACATAAGGTTTAAAAACAGAAGCTCTGACCAAGATCAAGAGGCTGACACATAAAGACCAAGAGGCTGACACGGTCTGACCAAGACCAAGAGGCTGACACGTAAGGTCTGACCAAGACCAAGAGGCTGACACGTAAGTGTAAAAACCAGAAGCTCTGACCAAGACCAAGAAGCTGACACGTAAGGTCTGACCAAGACCAAGAGGCTGACACATAAGGTTTAAAAAAAGAAGCTCTGACCAAGATCAAGAGGCTGACACATAAGGTTTAAAAACAGAAGCTCTGACCAACACCAAGAGGCTGACACATAAGGTTTAAAAACAGAAGCTCTGACCAAGACCAAGAGGCTGACACGTAACGTCTGACCAAGACCAAGAGGCTGACACGTAAGGTCTGACCAAGACCAAGAGGCTGACACGTAAGCTCTGACCAAGACCAAGAGGCTGACACATAAGGTTTAAAACAGAAGCTCTGACCAAGATCAAGAGGCTGACACATAAAGGTTTAAAAAACAGAAGCTCTGACCAAGACCAAGAGGCTGACACATAAGGTCTGACCAAGACCAAGAGGCTGACACGTAAGGTCTGACCAAGACCAAGAGGCTGACACGTAAGGTCTGACCAAGACCAAGAGGCTGACACGTAAGGTCTGACCAAGACCAAGAGGCTGACACGTAAGTGTAAAACCAGAAGCTCTGACCAAGACCAAGAGGCTGACACATAAGGTTTAAAAACAGAAGCTCTGACCAAGATCAAAAGAATGACACATAAGGTTTAAAAACAGAAGCTCTGACCAAGATCAAGAGGCTGACACATAAGGTCTGACCAAGACCAAGAGGCTGACACATAAGGTCTGACCAAAACCAAGAGGCTGACACGTAAGTGTAAAAACCAGAAGCTCTGACCAAGACCAAGAAGCTGACACGTAAGGTCTGACCAAGACCAAGAGGCTGACACATTTGGTCTGACCAAGACCAAGAGGCTGACAAATAAGGTTTAAAAAAAGAAGCTCTGACCAAGACCAAGAGGCTGACATGTAAGGTCTGACCAAGACCAAGAGGCTGACACGTAAGCTCTGACCAAGACCAAGAGGCTGACACATAAGGTTTAAAACAGAAGCTCTGACCAAGACCAAGAGGCTGACACATAAGGTCTGACCAAGACCAAGAGGCTGACACGTAAGGTCTGACCAAGACCAAGAGGCTGACACGTAAGATCTGACCAAGACCAAGAGGCTGACACGTAAGGTCTGACCAAGTCCAAGAGGCTGACACGTAAGTGTAAAACCAGAAGCTCTGACCAAGACCAAGAGGCTGACACATAAGGTTTAAAAACAGAAGCTCTGACCAAGATCAAGAGAATGACACATAAGGTTTAAAAACAGAAGCTCTGACCAAGATCAAGAGGCTGACACATAAGGTCTGACCAAGACCAAGAGGCTGACACGTAAGGTCTGACCAAGACCAAGAGGCTGACACGTAAGTGTAAAAACCAGAAGCTCTGACCAAGACCAAGAAGCTGACACGTAAGGTCTGACCAAGACCAAGAGGCTGACACATAAGGTTTAAAAAAAGAAGCTCTGACCAAGATCAAGAGGCTGACACATAAGGTTTAAAAAACAGAAGCTCTGACCAAGACCAAGAGGCTGACACATAAGGTCTGACCAAGACCAAGAGGCTGACACGTAAGCTCTGACCAAGACCAAGAGGCTGACACATAAGGTTTAAAAACAGAAGCTCTGACCAAGACCAAGAGGCTGACACGTAAGGTCTGACCAAGACCAAGAGGCTGACACGTAAGGTCTGACCAAGACCAAGAGGCTGACACGTACGGTCTGACCAAGACCAAGAGGCTGACACCTAAGGTCTGACCAAGACCAAGAAGCTGACACGTAAGGTCTGACCAAGACCAAGAGGCTGACACGTAAGTGTAAAACCAGAAGCTCTGACCAAGACCAAGAGGCTGACACCTAAGGTCTGACCAAGACCAAGAAGCTGACACGTAAGGTCTGACCAAGACCAAGAGGCTGACACGTACGGTCTGACCAAGACCAAGAGGCTGACACGTAAGTGTAAAAACCAGAAGCTCTGACCAAGACCAAGAAGCTGACACATAAGATCTGACCAAGAACAAGAGGCTGACACATAAGGTTTAAAAAAAGAAGCTCTGACCAAGATCAAGAGGCTGACACATAAGGTTTAAAAAACAGAAGCTCTGACCAAGACCAAGAGGCTGACACATAAGGTTTAAAAACAGATGCTCTGACCAAGACCAAGAGGCTGACACGTAAGGTCTGACCAAGACCAAGAGGCTGACACATAAGGTTTAAAAACCAGAAGCTCTGACCAAGACCAAGAGGCTGACACATAAGGTTTAAAAACAGAAGCTCTGACCAAGACCAAGAGGCTGACACGTAAGGTCTGACCAAGACCAAGAGGCTGACACGTAAGGTCTGACCAAGACCAAGAGGCTGACACGTAAGGTCTGACCAAGACCAAGAGGCTGACACGTAAGGTCTGACCAAGACCAAGAGGCTGACACGTAAGGTCTGACCAAGACCAAGAGGCTGACACGTAAGGTCTGACCAAGACCAAGAGGCTGACACGTAAGGTCTGACCAAGACCAAGAGGCTGACACGTAAGGTCTGACCAAGACCAAGAGGCTGACACGTATGTGTAAAAACACAAAGTGAGGAGCAGCGTGCTGGTTTGTGTTTTCCTGGAAGATACTAGCACATTATTGCCTGCAACAAGAGACCATGTTTTATTGCCTTGGTACTATTTCCACAAGTATGTAGTAACATTTCACAACTCTTGGTATGAAACTCAAAACAGATAATCAAAAAGGCTGTTTTTCAAAACTTGAAGCACATTTTCAATTGACTGAAGTACAACACACTTTTTTCACCAAAATGAATCTGTTTCATCTAGAAAAACCTTTCATATAAAGTAACTGCGTTTCACAATGCAATGTTCACAATACTTTTCATATGATTCATTTGTTTAAATACATTTGACCATCACTTACTCCAACTGTGTTTAAGGGTTAACCGCTTAACCGTTTGGTAAACATATAGATTTTAAAATAAGATGTTTGTCAAGTTTACACATCTAAATTGGTCACCATATAAAAGAGGGTGTGTGAACACAATTTCTTTCAACATGGAGCAGGATAGACAGCAAGGGAGAGGAAGAAATAAAAAGAGCTTGTGGACAAGGAGCCCAGTCAGAGAGGTGGACAAGGAGCCAGTCAGAGAGGTGGGCAAGAGCCCAGTCAGAGAGGTGGACAAGGAGCCCGTCAGAGAGGTGGGCAAGAGCCCAGTCAGAGAGGTGGACAAGGAGCCCGTCAGAGAGGTGGGCAAGGGCCCAGTCAGAGAGGTGGGCAAGGGCCCAGTCAGAGAGGTGGACAAGGGCCCAGTCAGAGAGGTGGGCAAGGGCCCAGTCAGAGAGGTGGACAAGGAGCCAGTCAGAGAGGTGGGCAAGGGCCCAGTCAGAGAGGTGGACAAGGAGCCCGTCAGAGAGAAGGGCAAGGAGCCAGTCAGAGAGGTGGGCAAGGAGCCAGTCAGAGAGGTGGGCAAGGGCCCAGTCAGAGAGGTGGGCAAGGGCCCAGTCAGAGAGGTGGACAAGGGCCCAGTCAGAGAGGTGGACAAGGGCCCAGTCAGAGAGGTGGACAAGGGCCCAGTCAGAGAGGTGGGCAAGGAGCCAGTCAGAGAGGTGGGCAAGGAGCCAGTCAGAGAGGTGGGCAAGGGCCCAGTCAGAGAGGTGGACAAGGAGCCAGTCAGAGAGGTGGGCAAGGGCCCATTCAGAGAGGTGGACAAGGAGCCCGTCAGAGAGGTGGGCAAGGAGCCAGTCAGAGAGGTGGGCAAGGAGCCAGTCAGAGAGGTGGGCAAGGGCCCAGTCAGAGAGGTGGACAAGGATCCAGTCAGAGAGGTGGGCAAGGGCCCAGTCAGAGAGGTGGACAAGGAGCCCGTCAGAGAGGTGGGCAAGGAGCCAGTCAGAGAGGGGGGCAAGGAGCCAGTCAGAGAGGTGGGCAAGGGCCCAGTCAGAGAGGTGGACAAGGAGCCAGTCAGAGAGGTGGGCAAGGGCCCAGTCAGAGAGGTGGGCAAGGGCCCAGTCAGAGAGGTGGGCAAGGGCCCAGTCAGAGAGGTGGGCAAGGGCCCAGTCAGAGATGTGGGCAAGGGCCCAGTCAGAGAAGTGGGCAAGGGCCCAGTCAGAGAGGTGGACAAGGGCCCAGTCAGAGAGGTGGGCAAGGGCCCAGTCAGAGATGTGGACAAGGAGCCAGTCAGAGAGGTGGGCAAGGGCCCAGTCAGAGAGGTCAAATAGGTGGGCAAGTGCCCAGTCAGAGAGGTGGACAAGGGCCCAGTCAGAGAGGTCAAATAGGTGGACAAGGGCCCAGTCAGAGAGGTCAAATAGGTGAGCAAGGGCCCAGTCAGAGAGGTCAAAGAGGTGGGCAAGGGCCCAGTCAAAGAGGTCAAAGAGGTGGGCAAGGGCCCAGTCAGAGAGGTGGGAAAGGGCCCAGTCAAAGAGGTGGACATCAGAGAGAGGGAGGCAGATGGCAGAGAACTGTTGTGTCTAATGAAGTCCAGGCCATCGTCGTTGACCATGTGGTAAACAGAGGTCTTACCATGGCAGATTAGTTCACCTCAATCTGAAAAGAGAAACTGTCAATTCAACCATGAGAACGTTTAGTCAAGAAAACCAGTAAGTCTGCAGGATATGCACTATGCTTTACATTTACCGTAAGTGGCATATTATAATGCATTTAAATTCACAAAACATGTTCCAGTATTGTTATTCTTATAGTGTTGACTCTGTTCTACCCTCAGAACAGACAGAAGACCCCTAGGTGGTGACCGTGGCCGTGTCCTGACAGATCAGCAGGAGTGGACAGCAGTGGACATGATGAGGGCCAGGAATGACATACGACTGTCCGAAATAAAGCCGGCCATTGATTGAGGAGAACGATGACACCGTTGCCAATGTGGCATCCATCAGCCTACCAACAATCGCCCGCCTTTTGAAGTGGCACCAGGTATCTATGAAAGACATTTACCTGGTGCCTTTTGAGAGAAACAACGACCGGGTGAAACATGTTCAGTTACAGCACTGTATACTGTATTACTGTTACTATTAATGCACATGCTACTTCACAATATCATTCTGGAACTATACTGTAAAATTAACTAACCAAAATATAATTTTAGAGGGTGATGGTGCTTAATGCTGATGAAGCCGGCTTAAACCTGTCTAAAACGTGGCGTAACCTCATCGGAACCTCATCGGCCAACCGACTGTCCAAGTGCCTGGACAACGTTGGAGACACGTTGGCGATATCTCAAAAGATGATGTGGTAGGACGTAGGTCATTACTCGGATCTTACAGCGCTGCGCAGCTCATTGTGTTTCTCAATGAAATTGAGCAGGCCTGTCAAAGTGAAGGAGTCATCTATGTCATTGTGTGGGACAATGTCAGGTTACACTATGCAGAGGTGGTCATAAGCATTCTGTTTCGTGTCAGATGGAGCGTATAGCCTGGAAGCTTCCAGACTATATACACCTGATCCCATTGGGGTCTGAGGTAATCACTACATGACCAAAAATGTAGTGAGATTAAAATGTGTCCTTTCCCATGGGAGCCTGATGCTAATTACCTCGACTATGTGCCCTTCCGTAAATCATGAATGTAGAGCCTTAATGTATATCCTGGCAGACTAATACCCTCCAGCTACCGACAAAGACTTGACCACTGGGTTTTTCATTCATTAATAATTAAATCTCCTCTTCCTCCTCTTCCTCCTCATCTTCCTCCTCTTCCTCCACCTCCTCCTCCTCTCTCTATTGCACATTTCCTGTTGTTTTTCTTGTGCTCCTTCTCCTTCTACACAGTTAGATCTTTTTTTTTTTAAATGCAAAAACCATAATCATCACAGCCTTCGTCATTCCTGAATGTTGGACACACTCTGAGGCCATCTCTCTCCCTTATTAGGAAGAGAAGCAGGAATGAAGTGTTTTCGGAGCACTGTTTTCCCTTAAACTGAAGCAGACAGACTCCCTTCTCTCCAGAGTGAACGTCAGGGCACCACTAAAGGTCCCTGACGGACGGGATTGTTCCCACATGTGTGTGTTTGTGTTTGTGTGTGCGTGTGTGCGTGCGTGCGTGCGTGCGTGCGTGCATGTATGTGTGTGTGTGTGTGTATGTGTGTGTGTGTGAGATAGAGCGTGCGAGAGAGAGAGAGAGAGAGACAGAGAGAGAGAGTGAGAGAACACTTGTCTTTTCCCTGTGCATCCTGGTAAGGCATGCTAATAGGCTGATTGAGTCCCACATAACAACTTGATTCTTTGCTATTTTTAAGACCAGAGTGGAGGGTTATCTAAAAAGCACTTAAAATAGTGTGGGGAGCTGTGGCTGGTTCTTTTTATCTGGGCTCACACTACGGAGGACGGAGGTCAGACAGAGTGTGTGTGTGTGTGTGTGTGTGTGTGTGTGTGTGTGTGTGTGTGTGTGTGTGTGTGTGTGTGTGTGTGTGTGTGTGTGAACGCGTGCATGTTTGTGAGTGTGAGTGTGAGTGTGAGTGTGTGTGTGTGTGTGTGCACATGCACAGCATTCATATCTCAGCAGAGGAACAAGAAGATTGACCAACATCACCACATGTCCTTCTGGAAGCCTGACAATACAGATTTTAACACAACAGTGTTTTCCTCAATGTATTTCAACCCGATCACTGTTAGCTGGACTAAACATACCGATATTTCAACATAACAAAATACATTCAAAATATACTGTATATGGCCTGTAGATGTGGACCAAAGAGCAGTCTAAGGTGAGCATCAATATGACCAGGATCTGTCTGGGGTCAAAACACAAAGACAGCTTCCAGGCTATAAACCTATAACCTCAGATCAATGTGACCAGACATCTGGGGTCAAAACACAAAGACAACTTCCAGGCTATAAACCTATAACCTCAGATCAATGTTACCAGACAGTCTGTCTGGGGTCAAAACACAAAGACAACTTCCAGGCTATAAACCTATAACCTCAGATCAATGTGACCAGACAGTCTGTCTGGGGTCAAAACACAAAGACAACTTCCAGGCTATAAACCTACAGTGGGGAGAACAAGTATTTGATACACTGCCGATTTTGCAGGTTTTCTTACTTACAAAGCATGTAGAGGTCTGTAATTTTTATCATAGTTACACTTCAACTATGAGAGATGGAATCTAAAACAAAAATCCAGAAAATCACATTGTATGATTTTTAAGTAATTAATTTGCATTTTATTGCATGACATAAGTATTTGATACATCAGAAAAGCAGAACTTAATATTTGGTACAGAAACCTTTGTTTGCAATTACAGAGATCATACGTCTCCTGTAGTACTTGACCAGGTTTGCACACACTTCAGCAGGGATTTTGGCCCATTCCTCCATACAGACCTTCTCCAGATCCTTCAGGTTTCGGGGCTGTCGCTGGGCAATACGGACTTTCAGCTCCCTCCAAAGATGTTCTATTGGGTTCAGGTCTGGAGACTGGCTAGGCCACTCCAGGACCTTGAGATGCCTCTTACGGAGCCACTCCTTAGTTGCCCTGGCTGTGTGTTTCGGGTCGTTGTCATGTTGGAAGACCCAGCCACGACCCATCTTCAATGCTCTTACTGAGTGAAGGAGGTTGTTGGCCAAGATCTCGCGATATATGGCCCCATCCATCCTCCCCTCAATACGGTGCAGTCGTCCTGTCCCCTTTGCAGAAAAGCATCCCCAAAGAATGATGTTTCCACCTCCATGCTTCACAGTTGGGATGGTGTTCTTGGGGTTGTACTCATCCTTCTTCTTCCTCCAAACATGGCGAGTGGAGTTTAGACCAAAAAGCTAAATTTTTGTCTCATCAGACCACATGACCTTCTCCCATTCCTCCTCTGGATCATCCAGATGGTCATTGGCAAACTTCAGACGGGCCTGGACATGCGCTGGCTTGAGCAGGGGACCTTGCGTGCACTGCAGGATTTTAATCCATGGCGGTGTAGTGTGTTACTAACGGTTTTGCTTTGAGACTGTGGTCCCAACTCTCTTCAGGTCATTGACCAGGTCCTGCCGTGTAGTTCTGGGCTGATCCCTCACCTTCCTCATGATCATTGATGCCCCACGAGGTGAGATCTTGCATGGAGCCCCAGACCGAGGGTGATTGACCGTCATCTTGAACTTCTACCATTTTCTAATAATTGCACCAACAGTTGTTGCCTTCTCACCAAGCTGCTTGCCTATTGTCCTGTAGCCCATCCCAGCCTTGTGCAGGTCTACAATTTTATCCCTGATGTCCTCACACAGCTCTCTGCTCTTGGCCATTGTGGAGAGGTTGGAGTCTGTTTGATTGAGTGTTTGGACAGGTGTCTTTTATACAGGTAACAAGTTCAAACAGGTGCAGTTAATACTGGTAATGAATGGAGAACAGGAGGGCTTCTTAAAGAAAAACTAACAGGTCTGTGAGAGACAGAATTCTTACTGGTTGGTAGGTGATAAAATACTTATGTCATGCAATAAAATGCAAATGAATTACTTAAAAATCATACAATGTGATTTACTGGATTCTTGTCTCTCACAGTTGAAGTGTACCTATGATAAAAATGACAAACCTCTACATGCTTTGTAAGTAGGAAAACCTGCAAAATCGGCAGTGTATCAAATACTTGTTCTCCCCACTGTATAACGTCAGATCAATGTGACCAGACCGTCTGTCTGGGGTCAAAACACAAAGACAACTTCCAGACTATGAACCTATAACCTCAGGCTAAACATCAATTCAATTTAATTCGGATCAAGTTTTTCACTACGCTTGGCAAGCTTTTCACTAGGAACGATTAAGAAAGGTCCAAGCACAAAACCAAGTATTGGGTAACACCAAAAGTGGCGAGAAAAACCCCAAAGCCCAGATTTTGAGCTTTGAGAGGAGCCAGACTGACACCAGAGAGACCAAGATATATAGGACAAGAGTTCATAGATGTTCTCCCACCAGGCATAAATACGTTGAACAAAGGTTTTTATGAACATTATCTCTGATACCTTTTCAACATACTGATGTTGAACATCAATGCAATTTCTGGTTGAAAAAAAGCACCAAAAAAGTGTTACACTTAGATTTCAACCACAAATCAACAACAGGATTTCAAGTGTTGGTTTATTTTTGTTTGTTGACAACTTAAACTGTATTAACCAAAAACGTACGTTGATTTTAAATTACGTCAGGTTTTTGCCCCGGAAGACCAGCACTGAGTAATGGTCCACTGAGACAGCAAAACCTGTAGTCAATATTCCAATAGATTCACAGAGTCTGTATGAAGCCTTTAGGATTCAGTGAAGGACCATGAAGCATGAAAAATTAGTCTTGTTTACAGCCATATACTGCACAGACAGACATATACTGCACATACAGGCATATACTGCACATACAGGCATACAGGCATATACTGCACAGACAGACATATACTGCACATACAGGCATATACTGCACATACAGGCATATACTGCACATACAGGCATATACTGCACATACAGGCATATACTGCACATACAGGCATATACTGCACATACAGGCATACAGGCATATACTGCACAGACAGACATATACTGCACATACAGGCATATACTGCACATACAGACATACAGGCATATACTGCACAGACAGACATATACTGCACATACAGGCATATACTGCACATACAGGCATATACTGCACATACAGGCATATACTGCACATACAGGCATATACTGCACATACAGGCATATACTGCACATACAGGCATACAGGCATATACTGCACAGACAGACATATACTGCACAGACAGACATATACTGCACAGACAGACATATACTGCACATACAGGCATATACTGCACATACAGGCATATACTGCACATACAGGCATATACTGCACATACAGGCATATACTGCACATACAGGCATATACTGCACAGATAGACATATACTGCACATACAGGCATATACTGCACAGACAGACATATACTGCACATACAGGCATATACTGCACATACAGGCATATACTGCACATACAGGCATATACTGCACATACAGGTATATACTGCACAGATAGACATATATTGCACAGACAGACATATACTGCACAGACAGACAAATATACAGCCCTATAAACAAAAGCAGTACATCACCGTGCAGTACATCACTGTGCAGTACATCACCGGGCAGTACATCACTGTGCAGTACATCACTGTGCAGTACATCACCGTGCAGTACATCACCGTGCAGTACATCACCGTGCAGTACATCACTGTGCAGTACATCACCGTGCAGTACATCACTGTGCAGTACATCCCTGTGCAGTACATCACCGTGCAGTACATCACTGTGCAGTACATCACTGTGCAGTACATCACTGTGCAGTACATTACCGAGCAGTACATCACCGTGCAGTACATCACTGTGCAGTACATCATGCCTGCATCCCGACACCCTATTCCCTATGTAGTGCACATCTTTTGACTTAGTGAATAGGGTGTCGTTTTGGACGGAGACAGAGAGCAGCAGAACATAATTGAAGTAACCGTATAGGGCCTAGTAGTTTATCATGGTGGATGGCCAAACCAAGGCACATCAAAGAGTTTCTGAATTTGATCAAGGCTGAATCTGATCGAGAATCTGATCAAGGCTGAATCTAATTAAGGGTTTTATCATTTTACAAGTTGTCTGTCTATCAAAATATTAATATTTTCCCAGAGAGTCAAACAAAAACAAGCATTCACTTGAAACACTATGGTAAGTCCCAGATTCAGGAACAGTGGGTAAGTCCCAGATTCAGGAACAGTAGGTTAGTCCCATATTCAGGAACAGTGGGTTAGCTGCCTTGTTCTGGGGTAGAACGACAGATTTTTACCTTATCAACTCAGGGATTTGATCATGCAACCTTTCGGTTACTAGTCCAACACTCTAACCACTAGGCTAACTGCCACCCCATAGTAATATAGTATTTTATAGCTATGGTTCTTAACAGACTGACCCGGCCTAGAACCAAACACACGGTGTATCACTGAGGAATGCAGGGAGGCTGTGTCTGGTGTGTTTATAACAGCCTAAACCTCAGTCTTAATGAGTCTTGTTTATAACAGCCTAAATCTCATTCTTAATGAGTCTTGTTTATAACAGCCTAAACCTCAGTCTTAATGAGTCTTGTTTATAACAGCCTAAACCTCAGTCTTAATGAGTCTTGTTTATAACAGCCTAAACCTCAGTCTTAATGAGTCTTGTTTATAACAGCCTAAACCTCAGTCTTAATGAGTCTTGTTTATAACAGCCTAAACCTCAGTCTTAATGAGTCTTGTTTATAACAGCCTAAATCTCATTCTTAATGAGTCTTGTTTATAACAGCCTAAACCTCAGTCTTAATGAGTCTTGTTTATAACAGCCTAAACCTCAGTCTTAATGAGTCTTGTTTATAACAGCCTAAATCTCATTCTTAATGAGTCTTGTTTATAACAGCCTAAACCTCAGTCTTAATGAGTCTTGTTTATAACAGCCTAAACCTCAGTCTTAATGAGTCTTGTTTATAACAGCCTAAATCTCAGTCTTAATAAGTCTTGTTTATAACAGCCTAAATCTCATTCTTAATGAGTCTCCTGACAAGAGGTTATACTTCCTCAACCTCCACCACAATGCATTAAAATCCCGTCTAAAAGTCTTCTATTGTAATTGTATAAACAAATTACTCATGTCCAGCACATGGAGTGAGGCCAGCCCTTTGGTGTGTGTGTGTGTGTGTGTGTGTGTGTGTGTGTGTGTGTGTGTGTGTGTGTGTGTGTGTGTGTGTGTGTGTGTGTGTGTGTGTGTGTGTGTGTGTGTGTGTGTGTGTGTGTGTGTGTGTGTGTGTGTGTGTGTGTGTGTGTGTGTGTGTGTGCGTGTGTGTGGTTGTGTAGGCGATATGGTCTATGTAGAGTCATGGTCATACACCACACACACACGTACACACACACACACACACACACACACACACACAGACACACACACAGGGTCCACCTGGAGGGAAAGTCACAACCACGGAACACTTTTGCCTTTAAAGATCCTAATGAATGAGCCGACAAAGTGCATATCTGTCGATGTGCCCTTGAGCAAGGCACTTAACCCTAATTACTTCTGTAAGTCGCTCTAGATAAGAGTGTCTGCTAAATAACTAAAGCTGGTTATACACTACCGCTCAAACGTTTGGGGTCACTTAGAAATGCCCTTGTTTTCCATAAAAACATAAATGAAATTAGTTGCAAAATTAAATAGGAAATATAGTCAAGACGTTGACAAGATTATAAATAATGATTTTTAATTGAAATAATAATTGTGTCCTTCAAACTTTGCTTTCGTCAAAGAATCCTCCATTTGCAGCAATTACATCATTGCAGACCTTTGTCATTCTAGTTGTCAATTTGTTGAGGTAATCTGAAGAGATTTCCTCCCATGATTCCTGAAGCACTTCCCACAGATTGGATTGGCTTGATGGGCACTTCTTACGTACCATACGGTCAAGCTGCTCCCACAACAGCTCAATAGGGTTGAGATCTGGTGACTGTGCTGACCACTCCAGTGTAGACAGAATACCAGCTGACTGCTTCTTCCCTAAATAGTTATTGTGTAGTTTAGAGCTGTGCTCTGGGTCATTGTCCTGTTGTAGGAGGAAATTGGCTCCAATTAAGCGCTGTCCACAGGGTATGGTATGGAGTTGCAAAATGGAGTGATAGCCTTCCTTCTTCAAGATCCCTTTTACTCTGTACAAATTTCCCACTTTACCACCACCAAAGCAACCCCAGACCATCAGATTGCCTCCACCATGCTTGACAGATGGCGTCAAGAACTCCTCCAGCATCCTTTCATTTTATCTTTTCATTTTTTCACGATGTTTTACTTTGTGAGCCGAACACCTCAAACTTAGATGTGTCTTTTTCCCAATCTTCCTCTGTCCAGTGTCTGTGTTTTTTTGCCCATCTTAATCTTTTCTTTTTATTGGCCAGTCTGAGATATGGCTTTTTCTTTGCAGCATCCCGGAGTCGCCTCTTCATTGTTGATGTTGAGACAGGTGTTTTGTGGGTATTGTTTAATGAAGCTGCGGACTTGTGAGGTGTCTGTATCTCAAACTAGACACTCTAATGTACTTGTCCTCTTGCTCAGTTGTGCACCGGGGCCTCCCACTCCTCCTTCTATTCTGGGGTTAGTGTTAGAGAGTTGTACGAGATCTTCAGTTTCTTGGCAATTTCTCAGAAGGAATAGCCTTCATTTCTCAGAATAAGAATGGACTGACAAGTTTCAGAAGAAAGTTATTTGTTTCTGGCCATTTTGAGCCTGTAATCGAACCCACAAATGCTGATGCTCCAGACACTCAACTAGTCTAAAGAAGGCAAGTTTTATTGCTTCCTTAATCAGCACAACCGTTTTCAGCTGTGCTAATATAAATGCAAAAGGGTTTTCTAATGATCAATTAGTCTTTTAAAGTGATTGACTTGGATTAGCTAACACAATGTGCCATTGGAAAACAGGAGTGATGATTGCTGATAATGGGCCTCTGTACGCCTATGTAGATATTCCATTAAAAATCTGCCGTTTCCAACTACAATAGTCATTTACAACATTAACAATGTCTACACTGTATTTCTGATCAATTTGATGTTATTTTAATGATCAAAAAATATGCTTTTCTTTCAAAAACAGCTATTTCACATGTGAAACTGCAAAATGTACAATGTTGTTAGGGTGGAAAGAATTCAGCTTCATATAATAGATTACTTGCACACTGACAAATACACACACACACACACACACACACACACACACACACACACACACACACACACACACACACACACACACACAAACACACACACACACACACACATACACACACACACACACACACACACACACACATACACACACACACGTGACATGGTAGTGAGCGCTTTGGGAGTTATCCTGTGAGTGACATTCTGAGGGCCTATAAACAGAGTAGACAGACAGTGTCATTAAAGTGACAGTAAAATAAAATCTGGCGAGTTATACCTAGACTTACGGAATGCATCAATCTCTCATTTTCCTCTATAAAAACAGACTGCGTTGTTCTACAGATAAGCTACATGGATCGGAGAGGCACACAAGCTCACGGGTGAAAAATGTGTTGCGTAACTAACTGATCGTTGGACTCGAGACTACCTGTGTGAATGATGTCATCCAATGCTTCATGTGGCCTAACAGCATTGATGACACAGGCTGATACCTCTCACTGGCTGTATTAGGCCCCATGACCTCTTCTACACTATATTAGGCCCCATGACCTCTTCTACACTATATTAGGCCCCATGACCTCTTCTACACTATATTAGGCCCCATGACCTCTTCTACACTATATTAGGCCCCATGACCTCTTCTACACTATATTAGGCCCCATGACCTCTTCTACACTATATTAGGCCCCATGACCTCCTCTACACTATATTAGGCCCCATGACCTCTTATACACTATATTAGGCCCCATGACCTCTTATACACTATATTAGGCCCCATGACCTCTTATACACTATATTAGGCCCCATGACCTCTTCTACACTATATTAGGCCCCATGACCTCTTCTACACTATATTAGGCCCCATGACCTCTTCTACACTATATTAGGCCCCATGACCTCTTATACACTATATTAGGCCCCATGACCTCTTCTACACTATATTAGGCCCCATGACCTCTTCTACACTATATTAGGCCCCATGACCTCTTATACACTATATTAGGCCACATGACCTCTTCTACACTATATTAGGCCCCATGCCCTCTTCTACACTATATTAGGCCCCATGACCTCTTCTACACTATATTAGACCCAGCCTTTGGAACTTTGGTTTTCATAGATATGGATACTATATTGTGATCACTACATCCTATGGATTTATGTCCTGCTTTAGAGCACATTTCTGCAGCATTAGTAAAGATGTGATTAATACATGTTGATGATTTCATTCCTGTTCTGTATGTAACTACCCTGGAAGGTTGACTGATAACCTGAACCAGGTTGCAGGCTCTGGTTACAATTTTAAGATTTTTCTTGAGTGTGCAGCTTGATGAAAGCCAGTCAATATTTAAATCACCCAGAAAATATACCTCTCTGTTGACACATACACATACATTATCAAGCATTTCACACATGTTATCCAGATACTGACTGTTAGTACTTCTGTAGCAGCTTCTCATAAGAATGGGCTTTAGGTGAGGCAGATGAACCTGTAGCAATATTACTTCAACCATGTTTAACAGGAAAATGGTTCTGAATATGAACAGCAACACATCCACCACTGATATACGGGCTTCCCAGTGACGCGGTGGTCTAAAGCACTGTATCTCAGTCCAAGAGGCGTCACTACAGACACTGGTTCTAATCCAGGCTGAATCACATCCGGCCGTGATTGGGAGTCCCATAGGTCGGCGCACAATTGGCCCAGCGTCATCCAGGTGTGGCCAGGGTAGACCATCATTGTAAATAAGAATTTGTTCTTAACTGACTTGTGTAATTAAATATATGGGATCATCATGATATTTTGCTCTTTCACACTGAAGTTTGGTGATTATCAAGGCCGGGAGTGTTGGAAAGATTTTTCAAATACTGAGGAACTATAACGATGGCTGAAAAAAATAAAAATAATACTTTGTATTGTGTGAAGAAAACAATACTGAGAAGTGATGAACGTGGTGAGTTAAGACAATCAGAAATCAGACGTTACCAAATGGGCTCTTTCTTACATACAGTATGCATATGCATTCTGGAGAGAGACGCACCATATCTTAGTCACCCTTCCCCTTCTTCTTGATGAAACATTTAAAATGATACTCAAGACACATTATCTTCACGTATATTTTAGATGTTTATCACTGACATCCACAACTCAATCAGCTAGACCTATTACCATGAGCCACTACCCAAATTGTGGGCTTCCCAAATATGCAAACAGTAGGCCTACGCAGTTGTGATGTGAAACACAGCTCTTTTTAAAAGGAAGCTAACGATCCTCTGTGGCTAAGACATCCCTGGTGGAGTATTTTGAAGGACTTTATTTAGACATGAGTAATTATATAATTTAGAGAAACATCTATTTACTTTAGAGCAATCCAGCAACCAAACAGTGCACTGTGCACCCCCAACATTTCTTTCTAATTCTCAAGAGGCTGAAACAAGAGATGTGTATATAATGACGAGATGCTCATGTCTCCTCCCTAACAATGGGAATCTTTGTCCCAAAGGTGGGAAGGCAGGCGACAAGCTTAGGTCTGCATATTATTCCCATAGAAACACATTGGGCTTATTTCGGACAGAGTTTGGGGAGAGTGAGAGCTCTTGCTTCGCCTCTTCCTCTCTGCTAAAACTGTATTTCTCACCAGAGAAATCCTCCAATCGTGTGAAACATCTCCCCTCTATATGTAGCCCATGTATCACTGATGCTGTCTGGGCAGAAATAGCATGTCATACTCTTTTGGTCCAGACAGCATCAGATACATGTGCTACACATACTGAGGGGTTCTGTTTTGCTCGCTCAAATGCTTTAACTAAGATTGTTGTGTCTTTTTGTCGGCTCGTGTCTCGGGGCAAATAAATGATCAATATTTATATTTTATTTGGATGGGCAAGGAGGTGCGGCAGGGTCGGCCAGGCCCCGTAAGGCCCGCCCATAACGCAGGCCCTGCAGACAGTGTGGGCCTTGGAAATTTACACAGAGCTGTTATATTCTGCAGCCAGAAGACTCCTTACTTCAACTCAATTCAATAAAAAAATATATATATTTATCCCAGAGGAGCAATTAATTGTTAATTGAGCTGTCTGTTATAAGCACATGAAACCATGATAAAATAGATGTCATAGGAAATGACTACGACTGGTTATGACAAATTCTAAGAAGAAGAAGAATCGATCTTTTCATCTTGCTGTCTAGCTAAGCGTATATTTACGTTTATATCACAACAGTGTTAGATCATTTATTATAGACTGTCAGCCGGTGTTGAGTTACGAAGGTTCAAGTCAAGTGTTACAGGAGGAATCTCCTCAGGCTCCTCTACGATGCCAAGCGAAGGTTTTATTAGTAACTAATCAGAGATCAGAACCGGTCTGAGGCGGTTGGTTGGGGCTACTCCCTCACTGCTGCCCACGTGGATGTGAGTCACTGTGTATATAAATCGCACAGCACCACCTCAGAGCATCTCTATTCAGGGTACACCACTTCAACAAATATATCCCAACTCCAACCCCCATGAAACCCCAGACCTCAACCACGATACCCCAACCCTCAACCACGATACCCCAACCCTCAACCACGATACCCCAACCCTCAACCACGATACCCCAGCCCTCAACCACGATACCCCAACCCTCAACCATGATACCCCCAACCCTCACTCATGATACACCCCCGACCCCAACCCTCACTCATGATACACCCCCGACCCCAACCCTCACTCATGATACCCCGAGTCCCAACACTCACTCATGATACCCCGACCCCAACCCTCAACCATGATACCCCTGACCCCAACCCTCAACCATGATGCCTCAACCCTCACCCATGATACACCAACCCTCAACCATGATACCCCAACCCTCACCCACGATACCCCCCAACCCTCAACCATGATACGCCCTGAGACCCAACCCTCACCCATGATGTCCCATGACACCCCCTGAGCCCCAACCCTTACTCATGATGCCCCATGACACCCCTGAGCCCCAACCCTTACTCATGATGCCCCATGACACCCCCTGAGCCCCAACCCTCACTCATGATGCCCCATGACACCCCCTGAGCCCCAACCCTCACTCATGATGCCCCATGACACCCCCTGAGCCACACACACACCCACACAGACACACACATATACCGTACAGTTCATGCTACACACACACATCACAACTGCTGCTACCAGACTCTTATTATGAATACTAAATACTGCACAATTGAAACACTTGCCCCCCAATCCTCCCTTCCCCAAAAGCTTTGTAAATATTGGACTATAAATTGTGCCTTCCTGTATTATACTTAAGCTAAAATGTTTATTCTATTCTATTGAGACATATTACTTTGCGTTGGCATTCTTATATTTTATTATTGTCTTATTGTTGTTGCATTGTCCAGAAGGAAGCTTTAAGGAAGCATTTCGTTGGATGGTGTATGCCATGTCTCGTACATACGACTAATAAAACATGAAACTTGAAAGGGGAAACTTCACCCCACAGCCTGTAGCACTCGTGGTGCACGGAACCACTCGGGACATAAAGTGCTTTCTCTAGTCAAACTGCTATGTGGAAACATGATGTGCCTCTTTGTGTGTGGGGTGTTTTCCTTATCGAGATCAATATTACAGCAGAACCTTGTGTTTTTATAAGATTCTAAATAAAGTGTAATCAAGCTAAATGTGTTTATGTTTATGACTTATCAGGGCCTAGTATCCATTTGGCTTTATACTTGGCTGTGTTTGTGTTGCTGTACTGTTCCACTGTGGGCTCAGTCACAAAGGAGGCTTATCAAGCAGCGCAATTATTATCTAACGGTCTTTTCAGCAGGAGAGATGTGAACACTGATAACGGAACAGGAACTATGGGAGCAATTAACTCTGCAACACAAAAGATTTTTCATCTAAGATCTGAGTGTTTCTGTGTGGTGTGTGTGTGTGTGTGTGTGTGGAGGCAATCAAGTTGGAGTGCCTGTAAGAAGCAGAATGTGTTACCTCCTAAACACCTCACACACACACACACACACACACACACACACACACACACACACACACACACCGAGAGTGGGCAACGCCCACAACGCACAACCACTGCCATTTATCAGAACAAAATAAATCATGTAATTAAGGAGAATACGTTTCTAATTGAGCCCTCTTTGGGAAACAAGGTATTTCTCCCCGTATTGGCCAGTAAACATATAGGATAATAACAGCAATACACAAAGCCTGTTCTATTGAAAGAGATTAAACATTTGACAACAGTGCCAATGAACATTTTATAGACACAATAATTCAAAATGGGAAATAGAGTATGAACAAGGAAACATTGTTTCTGAATGGAATATCTTTTTCCTCCCTTTCCATCATTCTTTTCCAACTTTCCTTCCCAATAACACTGACATCCCGGTCTTCCCATGAGCCTCCAGGCATATCTGGGACTGTTTTGTGTCCGTACGAGACTGAGCAATCCAAACAACTGACCAATCCAAACAACTGACCAATCCAAACAACTGACCAATCCAAACAACTGACCAATCCAAACAGCTGAGCAATCCAAACAACTGACCAATCCAAACAGCTGAGCAATCCAAACAACTGACCAATCCAAACAACTGACCAATCCAAACAGCTGAGCAATCCAAACAACTGACCAATCCAAACAACTGAGCAATCCAAACAACTGACCAATCCAAACAGCTGACCAATCCAAACAACTGACCAATCCAAACAACTGAACAATCCAAACAACTGACCAATCCAAACAACTGACCAATCCAAACAACTGACCAATCCAAACAACTGACCAATCCAAACAACTGACCATCTGACAGTCATTGGACGATGACGGGTTGATATACAACAGAGCTCCATGTGTTTGTTATGGTCCCGTTCTGAACTAGCCTAACTGACACGATCTTACCCTTTTTATTAGCCTTATCAAACTGAAATCGAGTAAATCTCAATAAGGGAATGGAAATATTATTCATTAGTGAATCGATTCAATTTCCCCCAGCTGCCCATAGCTGCCCGTAAAACTTTATGGAAGCTTGTGAATGTTAACGTAGCACAATGATATTTAATCATCCATTGTTTTTAGCAAAGGAGCAGCGTTTTCTCGCTCTCGTTTATCGGAGGCTCCTGCTCTTTAAATGTCACTCTCTCGCTCTCCTGCTCTCTGGCTCGCACACACACTCTCTCTCTCCCTTCTCTCCACGCATCTCTCTTTCTCGTCCATTCCTTCTCTCAGTGAGCTGAGATGAGGACAGGGTAATTGAGGGTAAAACAGTATAGTGAGGTGACAGCTGAGCTGGTTTGAGGACAGGGTAATTGAGGGTAAAACAGTATAGTGAGGTGACAGCTGAGCTGGTTTGAGGACAGGGTAATTGAGGGTAAAACAGTATAGTGAGGTGGCAGCTGAGCTGGTTTGAGGACAGGGTAATTGAGGGTAAAACAGTATAGTGAGGTGACAGCTGAGCTGGTTTGAGGACAGGGTAATTGAGGGTAAAACAGTATAGTGAGGTGGCAGCTGAGCTGGTTTGAGGACAGGGTAATTGAGGGTAAAACAGTATAGTGAGGTGACAGCTGAGCTGGTTTGAGGACAGGGTAATTGAGGGTAAAACGGTATAGTAAGGTGGCAGCTGAGCGGCCTGACAGTAGGAGGTTTATAAAAGCTCATGGTTGCCATTAGCAGCACCAGCTCTCTGTGTGAAGA
This sequence comes from Oncorhynchus nerka, assembly GCF_034236695.1. NCBI lineage: Eukaryota > Metazoa > Chordata > Actinopteri > Salmoniformes > Salmonidae > Oncorhynchus > Oncorhynchus nerka. Next base: position 11,345,551 of record NC_088422.1, on the reverse strand, counting down.
CTAACAGTAGGTGACAATCCAATGGGTTTAGAGCCCATCTTGAACGAAGGACTATCCAAGCAAGAGACCATTGCAGTGATTATGTTTTGTTGGATTGCATAACTTCTCTCAGTCTACAGATGGACGTTTTCCCAAAGTTGATAAACCTGAGTGTGACCGGCAAGACAGCAGAAATGGGAGAGGAACTCTTTCACATAGTGAGGACCCTGGGACTAAACACCTCCCTCTACAACTGGATCCTGGACTACCTGACGGCCGGCCTCCAGGTGTTAAGGGTAGGCAACAACACATCTGCCATGCTGATCCTCAACACTGAGGCCCCTCAGGTGTGTGTACTTAGTCCCCCCCTGTACTCCCTGTTCACTCATGACTGCACGGCCAAATACGACTCCAACACCAACATTAAGTTTGCTGATGACACAACACTGGTATGCCTGATCACCGACAACGATGAGACGGCCTATAGGGAGGAGGTCAGAGAACTAGCAGTGTGGTGCCAGGACAACAACCTCTCCCACAATGTGATCAAGGCAAAGGAGCTGATCACGGACTACAGGAAAAGGGGGGCTGAACAGGCCCCCATTAACATCAACGGGGCTGCAGTGGAGCAGGTTGAGAGTTTCAAGTTCCTTGGTGTCCACATCACCAACAAACTAACATGGTCCAACAACACCAAGACAGTTGTGAAGAGGGCACGACAAAAGAAAATCCCCCCCAGGAGACTGAAAAGATTCAGCATGGGTCCCCAGATCCTCAAAAATGTCTACAGCTGCACCATCGAGAGCATCCTGACCTGTTGCATTAACGCCTGGTATGACACCTGCTCGGCATCGGACCGCAAGGCAGTGCATAAGGTAGTAGGGTAGGGTAGTGCGTACGGCCCAATACATCACTCGGGCCAAGCTTCCTGCCATCCAGGACCTATATAATAAGCAGTGTCAGAGGGAAGCCCATAAAAATGTCAGAGACTCCAGTCATACAAGTCATAGACTGTTTTCTCTGCTACCGCATGGCAAGCGGTACCGGAGCGCCAAGTCTAGGACCAAAAGGCTCGTTAACAGCTTCTACCCCCAAGCCATAATACTGCTGAACAACTAATCAAATGGCCAACGGACTATTACATTGCCCCCCCATTTGTTTGTACACTGCTGCTACTCACTGTTAATTATTTATGCATAGTCACTTCAACGTCTACCTACATGTACCAATGACCTCTCCCCTGTACCCCCGCACACTGACTCGGTACTGGTGCCCCTGTATTTGGCCTCGTTATTGTTATCTTATTGTGTAACTTTTAATTACTTTTTACTTTAGTTTATTTGATTAACATTTTCTTAACTCTTCTTGAACTGCACTGTTGGTTAAGGACTTGTAAGTAAGCATTTCATGGTAAGGTCTACACTTGTTGTATTCGGCGCTTGTGACAAATAAAGTTGGATTTGATTTGATACCACTTTGCACCATCAAAACCAATTTACATGCTTACATTTTCAGACGGTTGACAAGACACACAAAGTTAGTTCAAAGTTATCGGTATTGCATTACTAAATCGCTGCAATGTGACAGCCATCTTCAAACTGAGAGAAAATATCAACAACTAAGACGTGCAACGTTATTCACTGTCACGACTTCCTGTCCTTGTTCTGGAGTCGTTCGGCGGTCGACGTCACCGGCTTTCTAGCCACTGCCGATCCACTTTTCATTTTCCATTTGTTCTGTCTTTGTCTTATCACACCTGGCTTCACTCAACCAATTACTGGTTTATGATTTAACCCTCTGTTCCCCATGTTGTATTTGTGAGTGATTGTTATCTGTTACGTGGATATTTGTCAGGCGCTGCACTTTTGTTTTAGACTGTGTTTTTGGCTCTTGTATGTGTTATGTGCTGTCATTAGGTAACCGGTATTAAAGTGTGCCTGTTTATTATACTCCGCTCTCCTGCACTTGACTTCGCCTCCCATATACAGGCCTAACATTCACCATCAATAGTCCTACATTCCATGGGGCAAGTCGAATTTTCACTTAGTCTTCCATTGGCTTCAATGCCAATGAAGGAAGTTCAGTGAAAGATATGTACTTTTTTTACCCCCCCCCTTTTGTGATTACAATATTGTCTCATCGCTGCAACTCCCCAACCAGTTCAGGAGAGGCGAAGGTGGAGTTATGCATCCTCTGACACATGATCCACCAGACGCAAGCTTCTTAACATGGAAGCCAGCTGCACCAATGTGTCAGAGGAAACCCTGTTCAACTGACGACCGAAGTCAGCTTGTAGGCGCCCGGCCCGACACAAGGAGTCTCTAGAGCACGATGAGCCAAGTAAAGCCCCCTCCGGCCAAACTCTCCCCTGACCCAGACGACGCTGGGCCAATTGTGCACTGCCCAATGGGACTCCCGGTCACGGCTGGTAATTCCACAGCCCGGGATCGAGCCCCAGGCTGTAGTGATGCCACAACACTGCGATGCAGTGCCTTAGACCGCTGTGTTAATTGGGAGGCAACAGCAGTGCTTTCTTATCTAAAACCAGTCAAAAAGCTGTGCCTCACATCCATCTAAGATTTTTTTTTAAACACCTGACCCGCACCAAAAATATATACATGTATAATTGTTAAATGAATCTAAGAACATCTAAGAAGGTTTTTAATACGGTGCTCGTAAAAAAATAATTGTCTGTGTTACAATCGTACCGTCTCACATCTGTCAGTTTGACCTTTTAAACCATGTATAACATCTGCAGCCCATCTCCTCTCATCAGACCTGCTTTCAAACCAAAGACTTTGTTGAAAAGAACTAACAAAGTGTCTCCTTTTCAAACACAAGGAGATACAAAAAGCATTGTTGTCATTTTTTTACGTCCTCTTCCTGTGATATCTGGCCTGCCAACAAACCCAAATCAAAGACGAAAAAACCACACAAAAAAACAGCGTTTCTGAGCGAGGCAGTAAAAACTAACAGTAACCGACGAGAATATAGTTTTTTTTTTCCATTACACATGTTCACTCATTAAACTCCAGATGGAGTAGGGGCCTATCCATGGCTTTCTCTGCCAGGGAAAGCCATGAAGCACAAAGCCAGCTCTGATAAGGCAACTTCGTGTTTAAGTAGGATTTGAGGAAATGGAGGCCTTTCTCTAAATCTACCCTTAATTTGAGCAATAAAGGAGATGTGGAGAATGTGTTCCCCACAATGGCTGTCCGATCGCACAGACATTAATGTTAATAATGGCCGTTAAGCAACCTAATGAAGCACGTATCACAGCATGTGTTTCCAATAGGTCAGGATCTACCCCTAAAGAACTGATAGCTCTCAGCTAGCCTAGCGCTCAACCCGTTTTCTTAAAAACAAACTCTCCAACTGAAGAACAATTCAATTAGATCGCCACTTGGCAACGACATTTCCAGCCTAATAAAATAATGGAGAACAAACTTCCACCATTTAAGAAGTTAACAGACCCTCTAGCTGGCAGTGCTGGAATAACACGACCAATGGAAAGACAAATGACCCACTAGAGAAAATATGTGGCATGTGGTTTCATAAGTCCAATCATATTACTAACTGGATCTATCTTTCATTAGCTTAAAAACAAGTTGTCACTGTCTAAGACATTCAATAGCAGTTACAGTTAGAGAAGTGGACTACTAATCTGTTTAAGTTATTGAATGTAGCCTATAATTCATATTCCTCTAAATCAATTGGTATACTTAACTAATTGAAATGAATGTTCTGTCAGGCTGTGGCCTTAAAGTAGAACATCTAATGAAAGAAGCAAGACATCAGCCTTCAACTGTCTTTCAAATGAATCCTTGAGATGAACATTGAGTGTACAAAACATTAGGAACACCTTTCTAATATTGAGTTGCACCCCCCTTTGGGGCATGGATTCTACAAGGTGTCGAAAGTGTTCCACAGGGATGCTGGCCCAAGTTGACTCCAATGCTTCCCACAGTTGTGTCAAATTGGCTGGACCATTCATGATACACACAGGAAACTGTTGAGCTTTAAAAACTCAGCAGCATTGCAGTTCTTCACACAAACCGGTGAACCTGGCACCTACTAGCATACCCCGTTCAAAGGCACTTAAACCTTTAGTCTAGCCCATTCCCCCTCTGAATGCCACACATACACAATCCATGTCTCAATTGTCTCCAGGCTTAGAAAACCTTCTTTAACCTGTCTCCTTCATTTAATCTACACTGTTTGAAGTGGATTTAACAGTTGACATCAAAAAGAGTTCATAGATTTCACCTGGATTCACCTATGTCATGGAAAGAGCAGGTGTTCTTAATGTTTTGTACACTCAGTATATGTAACCCCATAAGTAGTGGGTTCCAGAATTCTGAAAACACGGGAGCCAATAATATTGACCATGAACGTTTTTATTACTGGTTAAACAAAATCACTTTCTCTGAGCAATTTTATTAGAATAAAATAATATACTTTAAAAAAAAATACCATACAATATAGCTCAGTATTTGTATTATATATTTTATACAGTCTTTTTTTCTCATCTCTATCAAGGGTGCCAATAATTCCAGATCCTACTGTATTATACTTACTGACTGACTTTCCTAAGTGGAATCCTACATAGTGTATGTATGGAATTCCCTTGATGTCGAGGAGCATGAAGTCTCTTCCATCTCACAGATCATTGGCCAGGTTTAGATCGTGTTTCTTTTGTTTTTTACACATACATGTGTCCTTGAGTTATACACTATGGCTGTGGCATTGAAAGTTTCTTTCAAAGCTGTTATTTTTCCCATCAAACCAAAAGCAAACCTCTTTAATCTTTCAGCGCTGAGACAGAGCAAGAGGATATGCCTCCTAAGCGCCAAAACTGCTCTGTCAACACAATGTGTTTTCTTTACTGTTGCTCCAGTCCCAATTTGAGCATGCATGCGTTTTCCTCTTGTCCTCGCTATAGTCAACATAAAGTCCAGTATGCAAACTGGCATAGTGATTTATGAATTCAAGCTTAATGAAATATTGCTGTCCTAGCTGGTCTGTTTGGTCTGCTAGCAAAGAAGATCAAACCTGGTTCCCAGAACCTAATCCTGAAAAGATCACCCCCACAAAATCATGATTCGTCAAAATAACCAGTGACATAACACCAGCGCACCAAAACGAAATGATGCCCCTAGACGCTGATCTTGGTTCAGTTTTGCATTTTCCCCACTAGTGGTTAAGGTTAGGATTTGGGGAGGGGAAGCTGATCCTAGATCTGTACCTAGGGGCAACTTCCTGCATCACAGCAACAACTCAGCGTAATAAACACATAAGCCATACTGTGATTGCTTTAGCAGATTCCCCTTCAAAAGTACAACTGGGCTCTAAGGACAATTTATGTAATGATATGAATGCAAAAATTCCAACTAGGCTCTCACTCTCTTTACCTTTCTCTCTCTCTCTTTTACCTCTCTCTCTCTCTACCCCCTCTCTCTCTACCCCCTCTCTCTCTCTCTCTCTCTCTTTTACCTTTCTCTCTTTTACCTCTCTCTCTCTCTCTTTTACCTCTCTTTCTCTCTCTCTCTCTCTCTCTTTTCTCTCTCTCTTTACCTTTCTCTCTCTCTTTTTACCTCTCTCTCTCTCTCTCTCTCTCTCTCTCTCTCTTTACCTCTCTCTCTCGCTCTCTTTTCTCTCTCTCTTTACCTTTCTCTCTCTTTTACCTCTCTCTCTCTCTCTCTCTCTCTCTTTTCTCTCTCTCTCTTTACCTTTCTCTCTCTTTTTTACCTCTCTCTCTCTCTCTCTCTCTTTTTACCTCTCTCTCTCGCTCTCTTTTCTCTCTCTCTTTACCTTTCTCTCTCTCTTTTTACCTCTCTCTCTCTATATATTTTCTCTCTACCCCCCTCTCTCTCTCTCTCTCTCTCTCTCTCTCTTCTCTCTCTTTTTACTCTCTCTCTCTCTCTCTCTCTCTTTTTACCTCTCTCTCTTTACCTCTCTCTCTATATATTTTCTCTCTCTCTACCCCCCTCTCTCTCTCTCTCTCTCTCTATTTTCTCTCTCTCTACCCCCCCCTCTCTCTCTCTCTCTCTCTCTCTCTCTGTGCCAGTGGACTGAGCTCAGACCAGACGATCTCATCACTAGCTAGAACCTCTTCGCTCTCCTTACTATACGATTGTGATGACACTGAAGAATCCCATTTTATTAATTTATTTTTTATTTTTACCCCAAACCACAGGACCTGCTCTTCCTCTGTGGAAGATTAGTGCAATGGGCTCTGATTCAAAGTAGTGCACTATAAAGGGAATAGGGGGTCAATTGGTATGCGTACTCTGACAGGTCAAGAAAACCACATCAAAAGGCCTCCAGTGGGTTCAATCCATTTTCTAATGACAGCACAGGGCGATCCTACCCAATGCAGAGATGAGAGACCACACGTTTCCTATCGTTGTGTACAGCGAGCGTGTCTGTTTGACTGTGTCTTACAGCCCCGGGCCCTGGCTAGCATGCACACAGGCCTAATGTTACCAGAACCAAAGTGACCAAACAATTAAAAACACATGACCACAGGCAAGAGACTCAGCATTCCCCATATGGAGGAGACCAGAGAGCATCACAACTGGGAAACATACAGCGTGAGTCCACTTAAGATACATTTTTACAATAGCTGTGAACATCTGACTGTGTGTGTGTGTGTGTGTGTGTGTGTGTGTGTGTGTGTGTGTGTGTGTGTGTGTGTGTGTGTGTGTGTGTGTGTGTGTGTGTGTGTGTGTGTGTGTGTGTGTGTGTGTGTGTGTGTGTGTGTGTGTGTGCATGCATGCGTGTGCGTGTGTGTGTGTGTGTGTGTATCCAAATGTGACTATCCAAATACAGTGTGACCCTCCATATTGTTGTTTCAGTGTTTACCTTTGCAGGGTGAGGTTGAGGTTGCCAGCGCAGGCCTTGATCTTGTTCTGAGCTTCCAGGTGGTTCATTCCATCAGTGCTGATGCCATCAATAGACAGGACCACATCGCCCACTGCGATACGTGCCTTGGCTGCCTTTCCCAGGTCCGTGAGCTGAAACAAGCAACAACAACACATTTGTTAGAGATGTGTTCATAATGTATACAGTACATTTTGATAGAAACTGGGCCTACCTGCGAAGAGAGACATTTTCTTATTTTAAAAGTATGGTGCAAAGTTCCCAAAAAAACTCTATATAATCTAGCAGTGTGATTTAAATTGAAACTTTCTTCAACAATATGTGCTGTAAATATGTGCTGACTTTATTTATGTATTTCTCAGTTATTTATGTATTTCTCAGTTATTTATGTATTGCTCAGTTATTTATGTATTTCTCAGTTATTTATGTATTTCTCAGTTATTTATGTATTTCTCAGTTATTTATGTATTGCTCAGTTATTTATGTATTTCTCAGTTATTTATGTATTGCTCAGTTATTTATGTATTTCTCAGTTATTTATGTATTTCTCAGTTATTTATGTATTGCTCAGTTTACTAAACTCTAGTTAAGTAATCGCCTTCTTATAACGCTCATTGCTGAAGAAAAGTTTCACATTAAATCACAATCCCAGAATATGATGAGGCTATTGCACAGATAATTTGTTTCCTTGTTTTGAAAAACTACAAGCTAGACACACTGTCAGACTGGTTATTATCACATGGATAATAACAGACACCAATATTTCATCTGAGGATTTCAAACCTTCTGCATGGTTATGTGATAACCCAGCATTCAAACAAAGTGAAATTATACCACTTAGATTCCGACAGAAAACGCTCTAATTTGAAACAACTTTTAAAAACACAAAATAACATTTTGGAAGGCCTTAAATACCAGCACAGTCTTATGAAATGGTGGCAATGAATGTTTCACAGCCACAAACACAATAGCATCACTCTAGTACTGAAGTCAATGCTGTTCGCCATATGGTCGATGAACCATGATATAACTGGGGTTACCACTTGAAAAACGTTTCCCAACTGGCAGAAATTATTAGTTGGCCTTGGTTGGTGAGAGCAAACACATTCTTGACATAGTTACATCTTCAATTCAAATAGTCTTTTCCTTTTTGCTCTTCGCAATTTAACAACGTTGCTGTTGAAAATTAGTACGTGGTAACAAATAAATAATACACGTGTCCCTTGACTCTGTTTCTGTAAACACACAGCCGTGATATAAACAACCTGAAACAGACTACGTTTCCGTGTATACTGTATGCAGAAAACGTTCTCCTGTACTGCCTGTAGCCTCATAGAGCTGTTGTCAGAGCAGGAAGAGATTCAAGTTTAGTTTATTTTATATGCATGACAAAATTACATGTCACAATATTCTGTGTTTTAATGATGTTGTGGGCTGTAAACGCCAAACGAATTTCCCAAGTGGGGGATAATAAAGGTTTTCTAATCACATCTAGACAGCAATTCCCAACTGTTTAACCTCGTCAATATCCATCTGCTCTAACCAACTGATGACTCAGTAGTATCTCATGACTGACTAAACCCAGTCGCTGATGTGGTTATTTGTTCCGAGAATAACCACTGACTAACTATCATCGGCCGCATGTATAAAGAGTCGGAATGCTGATCTAGAATGAGATCCACCCTCCCCTCCCAGTCCATGTAATCATATTTGGTATGATCTAAAAGGCACAACTGATCCCAGATCAGCACTCCTATGCTGAGAAGCTTCTGGAATACAAGCCCTACTCTCCAGTTAACTTAGTGTCCCTTTGACATGATATTAACAAATGGCCCATAGTGTAGCTGGAACATGATAGGGACTGTTTGCTTGGACAACACATTCTCATCGGAGTTCTGGAAGAAGAGGAAGTCATGC